>NC_052056.1:17133530-17438688 GCF_903992535.2 Arvicola amphibius
CCTGGCGATGGATGGAAATAGAGACAGAGCCCCACACTGGAGCACCAGACTGAGATCCCAAGGTCCTGATAAGGAGCAAAAGGAGAGAGATCATGAGCAAGGAAGTCAGGACCGTGAGGGGTGCATTCACCCATTGAGACGGTGGGACAGAACTAATGGGAGATCACCAAGTCCAGTTGGAATGGGACTGATGGAACATGAGACCAAACCGGACTCTCTGAATGTGGCTGACCGTGGAGAATGACTGAGAAACCAAGGGCAATGGCAATGGGCTTGGACTCTATGGCATGGACGGGCTCTTTGTGAGCCTTATCAGTTTGGTTGCTCACCTTCCTGGACCTGGGGGTAGTTGGGAGGACCTTGGACTTTACATAGTGAGGGGAACCCTGATGGCTCTCTGGCCTGGAGAGGGAGGGAGTGGGGGTATGGGTGGAGGGGAGGAGAGGGAAGGAAGAGGAGGAGGGGAGGAGATGGAAATTTTTAATAATAAAAGAATAAAAAATACTCCTTCATATGAAAAAAAAACATGGCTGTCTAATAAGACACCATAAACAAATAAACAAACCTAAACAAGGATAAGATCCATATACATGCTAGCAAGGAACGAGGAAATCTCAAAAACCCCAATCCTAAAGGAAGAACTTCAGGATATATACAGTGTCTATTCCTATGTCTCCTTCTTGTGCCTTTTCTAGCACAATTTTCCATGTGCATTTGTATGTGTGCATGTTTTGTTTTTGTCCTATTCTGATGTGTTAGTTTTGCTTTATCTTATCATATTGTATTTTGTTTTATTATTATTCTATTGAAGCCTGTTTATTTTCTAATGAGAGACAAAATTGAAGCAGATATGGGTGCTAGGGAAATCAGGGAGGATCTGGGAGGAGTAGAGAGAAGGGAAATAGTAATCAGGATTTATTGTATGAAGAAAAAAAACTGTCAGAATGACTAAGATCAATAACGCAAGGGAGCAGTGCTTATGCTGGTGAGAATGTGAAATACGGTGAACACTCATCCATTACTAGGAGTTCCAACTTGTACATCCACTATGGAAATCAATATGACAGTTGTTCCAAAAGTTGGACACTAATCTATCTCAAGACCCAGCTGTACCACTCTTGGGTATGTACCCAAAAGACAGTTCATCTTGCCACAAGGACACTTGCTGAAAAACTTGTACTGCTGCTCTACTCACAATGGCCAGAAACTGGAACCAACCAAAATGTCTCTCAACAAAAGAATGGATAAAGAAAATGTGGTACATTTACATAGCGGATATTACTCAGCTGTTAAAAAGAACTGACATCATGAAATCTGGAGGCAAATACATGGAACAAGAAAATAATCACACTTAATGAGGTAACCCAGACCCAGAAAGATAAACATGGTATGTGTCCACTTATATGTGGATTATTAGCCATTAAATAAATGATAGCCAAACTATAATCTGCAGGTTCAGAGAGACTAGGTATAGAGTAAGGGACTGAGGTGGGGACACATGGGTCTTCCTGGAGAGATAAACCAATTTTATGGGAAGATTAAGAGCATGGGAAATGGGAATAGGAGAATCAGGTGAAGAGGGGTAGGGGAAATGGAATTATTGAGGGAATGCTGGAAGGGATAGGTAGTATTGAGGGACATTTATGGAAACCTGGTGTAGTGGAAATTTCCTAAAATGTATTAAAATGGTCCTAATGAAAACTCCAAATAACGATAGAGACAGAATCCCAACTGATCATCTCTTGTCAACACACAAAGTTTCTATTCTGGAATTGGGTTACATCCAATATAGTTGTTGGCCCAAAGCATTTTTTTGAAATCCCCAAACAACCCAGACTGCCAAGACAATAGGTTGCAAATTGAAATCAAGAGTCCATTTCTGAAGACAACACACAAAAAACTCATTCAACATGGGGTTGGGGTGTTCTGTTGGTGTTTACATAGAGCCTTCACCCCTCCATTCTGGTGTCTTTGGTACAGGAAAGTACTCTGCAGACTGCCAAAAGATAAATTTAAAGGCAAATTGACCAATAAAACCTTTGATTTACAACTTGCCCTATCTTCAAAATATGTTTGGGTAATGGTGGCACAAAGCTTATGGGAGTAACCAGCCAATATCTGATTTGACTTAATACCATTTCCTCAAGATGGAACTCCTGCCTGATACTGCTTAGGTGATTAGGAATCCGAAGCAAGATAGATAGAGAACTAGGATAAAATCAAATACTACTAAAAAGAAAAAAGCAACAATAAAAGAATTTCTGATGATATTTTACTATTATCATAGGTCATAGCCCTATTCAGCTACTAACAGAGAATCTTCTTTCTGCAAAAGATGGGGAAAATACAGAGACACACAGAGAGACATTAGGCAGAGAAAGAGAGAGGGGGAGACCTCGGGACACACAGCTCTAAATAGGGTAACTCAATCAAATTGCTCTTCTCAGAGCTTAGAGAAGCCCATGGAAGAGAGGCTGAAGTGTATGAGAGCCAGAGAGGATGGAGAACACCAGAACAAGGCCCTCTAAATCAACTGAGCAAAGCTCATATGAATTCACTGAGACTGAAGCAATAAGCCCAGGGCCTGCCCTGGTCAGCACTAGTTCCTCTACACTACTATGGTAGCTTTCAGCTTAGTGGTTTTAGGGGACTCCTGAAAATACGAATGAGAGAGTCTCTGAATCTTGTGTCTTCTCTTAAGGGTTCTACTCCTATTGCATTTCCTTGTACAGATTCTTTGTAGTATTTTTTTTTATCTTATTATATTTTATTTTGTTATGCTTTGTTATCTCATAGAAACCTGTTTTCTTTCTGATGAGAGAAAAAAAGTGAACGGATTTGGAGGGGAGAGAAGGAAGTGAGGAAGAACTGGAAGAAAGAGAGGGAAAACTGCAGTCAGGATGTTTTATAAAAATGAGTCTATTTTTTAATACAAGGAGAAAATTTCAAAAATTAAAAAAAGAAGAAGAAAGAGGGAATGAGGAAAAGATAGAAAAGGCGTGAAGGTAGGGGGTTGCAGGGGTAGGAACAGCAGTAGTAGGCCTGCCTTGTGGTGAGGATAGGACTTGTCTGTGCTGATACAAAATGATTTCAGGGCCAGCTCTGAGGTACAGTTAAATCAGAGGAATATACAGTAGCCAAGGACAGAAGCTGGCAGTGTGTGGTGAGGGCTGAGGTCGCATCATGGGCTGGCATTGCTGAAGCAAAAGCTATGATTTGTTTTGATTTTGACTTCTTGACATTTACCTATTAAGAGTGTATGTGTTGCTGGGCGGTGGTGGTGCATACCTTTAATCCCACCGCTTAGAAGGCAGAGGCAGGAGGTACTCTGTGAGTTTGAGGCCAGCCTGATCTACAAGAGCTAGTTCCAGGACAGGCTTCAAAACTACAGAGAAACTTTGTCTCAAATAAGCAAAAGAGAGAGAGAGAAAACAAAAGTGTATGTGTACTATAAGAAAACTTTGTGTGTTCTTTTCTCGACTTCCATCATGTAGGGTCTGGGGATTGCATCTAAGTCAGAAGGCTTAGAAGCAAGCACCTCTATCCACGATCCATCTTGCTAGTTCTCACTGGCTATTTTTATTGCAATAAAAACTGAGTTGTTTTTGATCTTATATGTTAAATAAATTCAAAAGTAACAAACCCCTTATTTTTAATAAAAAACAATAGAACAAAAATAAAAAATAAACTAGATGACAGATGTCATACATTTGAGCAAGAACAAGGGGATTTATATGAAAGGGGTTGGACGAAGTGTAGAGAAAGAGGAAATGATGTTATTATATTTTAATATTAAAATAAAAATATTAATTCTGTATTGATCATTAACCATAATGTCAATCATAAGGATGGCTTAAATCTGTTTATACTTTAAAACTATGAATATAAAAAGTTCCATGTATCTAAATTACTAATATACCACTAAAATAAAAGTTATAATCCTGACAGTGATATGAACAAAATTTGATAAAATAGTATTGAAATTTTATAACTGGATTCATATGCAAGAAATTAAATAATGCTGAAAGTAATATCATTTATCAGTGGAATAGAGGGTACTTTTAATCGATAATTTATAAAAATATTAACACCTAGAAATATATATATCTATCTTGCTCTGTGAAGTACATATAAACCATATAAAATGTAAAAAATTGGAAAAGGTACTAGCAATTTAATTAAATTAAAATGTATAGTTTTTATTTTTTACATAAGAATAGAAACAGATTATATATATAGAGAGAATTTATAATAAACAAAATTATGGATTTGACTAGACAGATATATAATAACAAATGTTTTAAGCATGCAATTATATTAAGCTTAGAGATATTTAATAGTGTAACAAAAGATTCACACACTATACAAAACTAAAAATAGGATTAATTTAAAAAATACAAATTTCCTTTTCCATATACTTACGGGATTGTTTTAAAATTTCATGCTACTGAGTGACCAGGAAATTCCTGTGGGATCAGTTTGGAAGGTAATTGCATTTAAATATGCTTATTTTAAATTTTCCCTAGTAAATTTACTTTGCTCATTTTTAATGCTGTGAGATTAAAGACCTGAAAACCTGATGTTCAACATTCACAAAACATTAGCTTAGCACGTCACCTATGAGACTGCAGGTGACTTGAGTAACTCTGGGTTCAGTTCAGAAGCACAGAACTTTGACTACTTAGTACACATAATGCATCAACCAATTTCTGCACATATACCATGAAATTTCTTGGCATGGCCCCATCAGGGACCTATATAGTGATATACTTTTCTTGTAGATTCTTGTGTTTAGATGTTCGAACCAGTGAGTGCTGTCTCAAAGGCATGTGTAAGATGTGACAAGTGTAACCAAACCAGCAATCTCCAAAGCCTTACATATAAGGGTTGCATAAGCCCCAAGCTTATGTATACAGCACATGGCTGGCCACAAACTGAAGGACCCAGTATGTGACGGCATACAATGCTGATGGGATGAGAGGTTAAAAATTAAAAGTATATTATAATGTCAAAGTTAAAAGGATGCACAGAAAAACCCACAGAAGTTATAATGACACATATACACTCTAAGATGATTAAAAATATTGAACATGCATTTTGGACAACTGGGATAATACTAAAAATAGGCAGAAAGGAGGAAATGAAAGCAAGAAAATTAGAATAAGCTTTTATGGAATAATAACACTCATTAAAATATCACAATTGTATGACACATTTGAGAGATAAAACATGCAGGACATAAACATAAAATTGTCTCCTTAAATTTAATTTTTTTTTAAAAGCCACACTTGCAATGTTGCTTCATTATTGAATGTTTCTTTTTAAATTATCTTATAAGAATGTATTTATGTACAACTATTAACATGCTTGGGTTGCTGGAAAGATAGAATGCTTATAAGTAACATAATTTACAAATGGGTCTTCTGGTCAAGTTAAATGATTTCCTTGTGACATGGCTGATTTAAACTTATAGCCTTTATATATGTATCTTTTTTATAAATTAATTTAAATTAAAAGTTGGGGATTGGAGAAGGGGTTCAGAAAATAGAGGTGCCTGCAACTAAGACAGATGACCTGAATTGAATCCTTGGTAAATGGACAGTGGAAAGAAAAAAAGTCAAATTTAGCCAATTTTCCTCCACTAATTTACCATGACCCATGCACATGTGTGTCAGAAAGGGCACACACACACACACACACACACACACACACACACACACAAGTGTAGTTAAAATTTCATACCTACCTCAGAATTATTCCTAGGACATTCTTGTACCTTTTACCCTAATATTTCCACTGTACTTTATAAATCAAACACACTCCCATAAATGCTTCACATGACAATGGAAAATAGAAGAATCTGATGCTGGCAAAGAGGGTATTCTGTTCATGCATATTAAAATTCCCATTCCCTCAAATCCTCCTTATTCTGTGGTAATTCTCCAAAAAGCACTGGATTTAACTAAGCTTAACTAGTCATTGCCTCTGTGAATATGAACTCATTTGTATCTCATGTGGTTTCTAACTGCTGTTACCAGTATATAAAATGCATGTGAACATATATTTAATAAAACACAACCTTGTTTGCTTTTGAGGAAGGAGTTATGTCTAGTCTACTATTGGTAGATTCAACACCAAAGACAATATGTATGATCTGATCTGTGTTTTCCACTTAGAATTATCCCAAATACAAAGCATGACTAGCGCTTTCACTCTGCACTTTCAAATTGCTTTTTCTCTTGTCTTGAACTTGAATTTAGAAATGGCAGAGTCTCTATAGAGGTAGAGGGTAATTTCCCACAAGACCTGCCTAATTTATAGCTTTCAACACACCAATGACCCCTGCAATTTGGCAGTTGCTTCATTAATTCCTCTACACCTGCTCCATTTATATCGAAAAAAAGAGACAGATAAAAGGCGCAGTATTTTTCAGCACAGCTATTGTGAAGAACAATTCTTTACCCAGTCCTGGAGTAAATCGTAACCAGCGTCATGGAAAACAAAAAGGACGGCCCTGTAGATGGACATTTCTTGTTCCTCACTGGGACAGAGAAGAGTCTGAAAGGCCATGTATTTTGGCGATTTATTTTTCCATTATTTAACAGTAATGTCTTCTTAAGGAACAGTGCAGTTTCAGTAAAGACTGACATTTCATTCCTGCATTTTCAGGAACATAAATGAAATAAAATGAATCCTTTAGGATGCCCTAAGGTTATGTAGATTCTTTATACTTATTGGCATTTTTAGCTGTCAATCATATACCTATCTGTTGTCATAAAAATACATAAACATAGATTTAGAAAAGCTCTTTCATATATCACAGTATCAAACAATTCATTTCCACAAAATATAAAATATAATGCTATATCTAAGCAGGACAAAAAATGTAATTCCCACCACTGAAGTATTGCATTAATTTAAAACAATACATTTTAATGTTACACAAATCTTTATTTGACTAAACTGAATATAAAAGAATGTGTTTGCCTTTTTTATTGATTGTAGTATAATTACATTTCTTCTTCCCTCTTCCTTCTTCCAAACCCTTCTATATACCCCCTTCTCTCTCCTTCAAATCTATGACTTCCTTTTTTTCTACTTGTTATTTCATGAATAATATTGTTTCATTGTTTATATAAACCTTCACAGAATCCATTAAAAACTCAACTTTGTGGTTTGGTTATTATTTTATGTCAAATAATTGTAATTATTTTATCTTTAGTAGGTAATCATTATGTCTTGACCAATAATAGGACAATTAGCTAATGGTATTATTAATCAGAGCTTTTAAAATTTTGTATGTGCGTGATCTGTGTAAATACTTATCATGTTTGTCTTTCTGGGACTGGATTACCTCACTCATGAAAATTTTTTCATCTTTCCATTCATTTGCCTTCAAAATTCCCTGTTTTCATTTTTTAACAGCTGATCAATAATCCATTCTGTAAATGTACCACATTTTCTTTATCTATTCTTCAGTTAAGGGTCATCTACATTGTTTTCAGGTTCTGGCTATTATAAATAACATTGCTAGAAATATAGCTGAAGAAGTTTCTTTGTGCTTGTGATATGATTGAGCATCTTTTGGGTATATGCCCAAGAGTGGTATCTCTGTATCTTGAAGTCGATTGATTCCCAATTTACTAAGAAACTGCAATATTGATTTTCAAAGTGGCTGTAGAGGTTTGTACTCCCACCAGCAATGAAAAGGTGTTACACTTGCCCCACATCTCAGCTGTCATTTGTGTTTTGAGCTTAGCCATTCTGACAAGTAAAATGAAATTTCAGAGTCATTTTGATTTGCATTTCCCTGATCCTGTGGGTATCCTTTCACGGGACCAATCCCTTCAAAAGCTCCAACAGTTCAGAGATTGGGAGGATATTAGTATGCACAAATATCCATCCCTTTGCTGGGCCTGGGTAAGAGCTGAGCTGATCAGGCGAGACGCAGAATCAACTCCCCGGTGTCCATGCCATCAGTGATCTGCTCTACTTTGCCTGCTTTGAGGGGAGGGGCAAAATCTCCACAGTGTAGGAGTGCAGGAGCAGCTTTCGCAGGAGCGTTGGGGCCAACTCTTTTGCTACAGTGTCCAGCCAGGGGTAGGGTGTGCTAGAAACATTTCTTTAATTGTGCCACTGTCATTTGAGATTCAAATTCTCTCTTTAGACTTTCCCCATATTTTTAAATTGGATTGCTTATTTTTTGATATCTAGTTTATATGCACCACTATTCACAAGGAGAGATCACGCTGATTAAGACTGAGAGTAGAATTTGTCTATGTGTATGAGCATAAATATTTAAAAATTTGTTTGGTGCCATAGCAATTGAGCTACACAACAGAAGCAAGTTTTCAGCAAGTTCTAAGATCTTATCAGTCATACCTTAACTTGGCTTATAGTACCAAGCTTCTAATTCAATCATAGAGCTGTTGTATTAGAGTAGTGGGCCTATAGTGCCCAGGTGTTTGGTATTATAGCATGTACGTAACATTATTGATACCTTCTCTACTCCACCAGATTGTACATCACCTTCTGTGCCTATAAAAGCTATCCATTAGAGAGTAAATTTCTATTTTAATATTAACTGGGTTTTGCTTTATCTTGCAATATGTTTGGTGTCATCTCTCAGAAGTAGAGTTCATTCAGCCAGTTTTTCTAGGAAACCAACAGGAATGACAAACACCTTATTATTCTGGGTGCCTCTGAGTCCTCCCAGAACAGCAGCTCATAAAAAGTATTCCCCACTTGTCTCTGGATTTTTATTATAAAGACAATATATTTTATGTGCAACATTTTCTGGCCATGCAGGGTAGCTCCTTTCTAATATTTTAAAGATTATATTTTAAGTTAACTTACAAACTACCTAGGTTTCTCTATGACTTCTTTCCTTTTCTTTGCACATGGAATCTGGGATTTGATTGCTTTGATTTATGAAAGATAATCTAATGTGACAGCTCCCTGGGGCATGTGTGTCTGTGTGTAGATGTGTGTCTGTGTGTGTCTGGGTGTATGCATGTGTCTGTGTATTTATGTGTGTGTGCATGTATGTCTGTGTTTATATGAGTTCATGTGTCTGTGTGTGTATTTGTGTGTCTGTCTTTGTGTATCTGTCTGTGAGTGCCAGTGTGTTTGTGGTTGTATGTATGTCTTGTGTGCATGTGTGTTTGTCTATGTGTCTATGCATGTGTGTGTCTCTATGCCTGTGTCTCTATGTATGTGTGATCTGTGCATGTCTGTGTTTATATTTATGTTTGTGTATATGTCTGTGTGTTTGTGTGTCTCTGTGTATATGTGTGTATCTGTCTGTGTGTATATCTGTCTGTGTGTATATCTGTCTGTGTGTGTCTGTCTCTGTCAGTGAGTTTGTGTGTGTGTATGTGTGTCAGTGTGTGTTTGTTTATGTGTCTATACATGAATGTGTTTTTATGTCTGTCTCTGTGTCTGTTTGTATCTCTGTGTGTATGTGTGTTCATCTGTGTGATCTGTTTGTGTCTGTGTATATCAATGTGTGTATGTGTGTTTGTCTATTTGTTTATGCATGTGTCTGTCTCTATGTCTGTGTCTCTCTGTGTGTATGTCTGTGTGTCTGTCTCTGTGTGTATCTGTATGTGTATCTGTGTGTGTATCTGTATGTGTGTATCTGTATGTGTGTCTGTGTCTCTCTGTGTGTATGTCTATGTGTCTGTCTTTGTGTGTATCTGTGTGTGTATCTGTATGTGTGTATCTGTATGTGTGTCTGTGTGTATCTGTGTGTGTCTCTCTTTGTATCTGTGTGAAACTGTGTGTATTTGTGTGTGTATCTACATATGTGTATCTGTGTGTGTACACAAGCAAGTGTATGCACAGATGCATTGTGTTTATTGTCTTTTTTGATTTTTAGACTTTAAACTACATTCCACGTTTTTTCTTTTTATATGAACAAAAACATCATTTTCTTTTCTTTCAGTAAATATAAAAAGCAGAGGTAACATTTATGGGGAAAGTAATTATATATTCAAATATCTAAAGTCCACTTGGTTCCAAAATAACATCTCCTAGTTTGATGTAAATCACAAGGCAGTATTATTTTTTTTTAATCGCCATGTTAGCTTAACACAGAGAAATGAGTTTGGGTTGTTTGTTTTCCAGTCTTTAAAATAAGGCAGTTCTAAAACAGGACTAAGAGAATGTGAGACAGGGTAGATTCATTCCACATTTTCGAACAGTTCTTTACTACGACAGTTTTACAGAGCTATGGCTCTTGCTTTCCTCAATCTTCATATCACATGATTGGCAGTCACGTTAGGATTGAGCTCTGCTCACTTAGCAAGGAAGCACAATCATCTGCAAGACTAAAACAAGGGAGAGCATTCAGATTTAAAATTCATAAAGGTTTACATACTCTCATTTTAAAATTCAAATTCAGGTAAGTAGAATTATTTAGCCATAAGAGAAGCAGATCACCTGACCTTTTTATATTTAGTTACTGAGATTGGTTGGCAATGCTTTTGTCTCCCCTCTGTAGATAAAATATTCATGGTTCAAAAGAGTGTTCATTTCTTCTATTAGCTTGTATCTACCTACTTATATATTTATTGTTGATCATCCATCCAACTATCTATCTATCTATCTATCTATCTATCTATCTATCTATCTATCATGTATCTATCTATCATCTATCTATCATCTTTCTATTTTCTACTACCTACCTACCTATGTAGCTCATTAGTTACTCATGTATCTATAATATCATGGCTCTCAAGTTTTTAAGATATTTTCTGAGAACATAGGCATCATTTTACAGATGTTTAGGGCATTTAGATAACAAAGATGAACTTACAGTAAGTACGTATTCATTCATTACTCAGAAAAAAATACATTTAATCATAAAATGTATGAGGTGCATTTGTAACAACATTCATTAAAAATTTTAAGACCATGCTCACTGCCCAGGAGTACAAGGCCTACACAAAATGAACCCAGTGGTATTTTAGGAGGGTTTTCATCTCATAAAGCTTTGAATATTTTTTTCTTACCCTACATGTCCTTTGTTTATATATTATGGTTTTGGATTTTGTAATTTTAGGGGACTTCTGTGCTTTACAATGTGTGTGCCTCCATCTCTACATGTGCTTTTTGTTCTTTTCTTGGGCTTTCTGTTTTTCTGTTCATTTCTTTGCTTTGTCATATGGTTTGTTTTTATTTTATTTTTGTTATTATTTTCCTCTCTCTTTTTCTTCTGAATGTATGTTTGTTCCTAATGAGAGAGAACAAAAAAGAATGTGGACTTGAGAGGGGAGGGAGGTGGTGAAGTTCTGTGATGAGTTTGGGAAGTAGAAACTACTATAAAAATGTATTTTTTAATTAAAAAAGAAAAAAATATAAAACATTTTCAGTTTTATTTTTCTGAAATAACTGATTTTATTCCAATGAATTCAGGTTCCAAATTTTTGAAAACTGAAAAAAAAAAATGCTAACACAAAAGATGAGTAAAGTAGAATATTTCAAGTACTATATTTATCTTGATCCAGTATTATCACACCACGGACTGACTCAACATTACCATATTTCTTTTTAAAAATTTATTTATTTTTTTATAAAAAATTTCGGCCTCCTCCCTGCCTCCCATTTCCCTCACTCTCTCCCCTCCCCCTCCCTCTCCAGCACAAAGAGCAGTAAGGGTTCCCTGCCCTGCGGGAAGTCCTGGGTCCTCCCCCCTCCATCCAGGTCTAGGAAGGTGAGCATCCACACAGACTAGGCCCCTCCAAAGCCAGTATGTGTAGTAGCATCAAAACCCAGTGCCATTGTCCTTGGCTTCTCAGCAGTCCTCATTGTCCGCCATGTTCTGGGAGTCCGATTTTATCCCATGGTTTTTCAGTCCCAGTCCAGCTGGCCTTGGTGAGCTCCCATTAGATCAGCTCCACCTTCTCAGTGGGTGGGTGCACTCCTCACGGTCCTGACTTCCTTGCTCATGTTCTCCCTCCTTTTGCTCCTCCTTTGGACCTTGGGAGCTCAGTCCCGTGCTCCAATGTGGGGCTCTGTCTCTATCTCCATCCATCGCCAGATGAAGGTTCTATGGTGATATGCAAGATATTCATCAGTATGGCTATAGGAAAGGGCCATTTAAGGCTCCCTCTCCTCAGCTGCCCAAGGATTTAGCTGGGGATATCTCCCTGGACACCTGGGAGCCCCTCTAGAGTCAAGACTCTTGCCAACCCTAAAATGGCTCCCTTAAGATATATACTTCCTTGCTCCCATGTCCACTCTTCCTTTATCCCAACCATCCCATTCCCCCACGCTCTCCCCATCCTCCCCTTCACATTTTTCTCTCCCCACCATATTTCAATTTAAAAGATTATTAATAAAAACATATTTAAATTCACTTCCAGTATTCAAAATAAGGTAAATTAGAATTGTTTGTTTCCTGAAAAATGGCACAATTTTTATAGGAGTCAAGATAAGACTGCTTTAAAATTATCTGAAATCTATAATGTTATATTCATCTAAACTTTCTCAGGACTAGCTTGAACTTGTAGAGTATGGGGCTATGTGTTACTCATAAGTAGCTTAATGATAAAAGCGACGGACAAAAAAAAAAAAGAAGACAGATTATAACAAAGAGTCTTCTGGACGGCTTCCAACACACTCACATTCTGTCTCTACAAGTTGCAGGGCGATAAATTTGTGAAAGAAGTGTTAAGCAATTAGTTTCACGGAGGAAATAGAGCTAATGTTCTGAAATCTAAGACACCCGTGAAGGATGACTGTAGTTCACAGAATGGCCATGAAGTTCACGAACTTACATAAATTCTGCTTCAAGTTCAGATATAGAATTAAAAGTGAAAATGTGATGGTTTGTTGATAATTTCCTTAAATATAGGAGCAATTTTATGAGCTTTTGTCACAATTCTGGACTTAATTATTGCCAACTAATGCTTAAGAAATATAAATTCAAATACATCATTGGCTAATGCATGTTTATTACATGAATTGTTAAAAGTAATATGTGCAATAGAATTATGAAAACCATAAGTCTGAGAAATCAATAAAATTATGAAAAAAAGAAGAAAAGCAAAATTTCATTTTCTTCTTAAAAGATATAGAACAGAGTTAGTGATAAAAATGCATGTCTTGTGTCCAAAATATTTTAATAATGGGTAGATTCCAATGAACCAGTAGACATCAGTAATTTTTAAATTTTGAGGGAAAATTAAATATTTTTTTAAATAAATCATTGATTTTCTTAATACTCAAAGCTTCAGGACCACTGGCAGTGGCACCAGGATTTATCCCTACTGTTCGTTCTTGCTTTTTGGAACCCATTGTCTTTGGATGTATACCCTGCTCAGCCTAGATACAGTAGGGAGGGCCTTGGTCCTTCCTCAAAGCAATGTGCCTTACCCTCTCTGAGGAGTGATTGGGGAGTGGGTTGGAGAAAAGGTGGAGGGAATGGGAAGAGAGGAGATAGTAGGAACTGGGATTGGTATGTAAATTGAAAAAAAAATATTTTTTGCTTTTTTTTCAATAAAATAAAAGTAAAACACCTGAAACAGAAATAAATAAAGAAAAAAATATAATTGACTTAACAGCTAACTTGCTTCTTTTTCACTAATGTTGTTGGCAAATTCATTCACATGTACAGTGTATTGTAGTCATAGTCTCTCCTAAGAATTTCTCTTGTAATATTCCCCCTCCTTTTGGCCTTCTTTGTACCTTTTGTGCCTTTCATGAATGAGTCTGTGTGTGTGTGTGTTTGTGTGTTTGTGTCTTATGCAAATTCTTACATCTCATGTTTTTTCATGATTTTAATGGTCATGCCTATACAGAATATCTTTTGGTTCTTGAAGAATGTTCTCTGAGCTGTAGAGCTGGTTATATAGACATTCTTGTTAAGTCTGCACATTTGACATTCATTCATTCTTTTCATCTTGACCAGCTACAGCTTTGAGTATCTTATCAACTGTCATTTTGTCATGACTGCAGGAAGTAGCTTCCCCAAGCAAGGATGAAAGCAGCATTAGTCTGTAATTATAAATTCTTTGAAGGCAATCTGACTTACTGATCCCTTTAGCAAACGTCAGAGCTCTCTTCTTCCAAATGTATTGATTTAAATACTTTCTTCCAGAAAACTGAATTTATATTGAAGAGCCATCTACTACAACATGTTCACTAATTTTGACAAAGAAGAAAACACACATAAAATCATAGGGACATGTTCAGTAGACTTATATGCCTAGTCAGCCTTCATACATACCTACACAAGCATACATACACAAACATACATACAAACATACACAGACATACATAAACATGCATATATCATAAATAGGTGCAGGCGATATTGCTCATCAACAATTTAAACAAAATTAACTTATCAGAATATTTGTAAAATGGTAATAAAAACAATAGGAACAAAGGTAAAAGATTCTGATGTGTTTCTGTCAATTCAGTAGCTTCTTGGCAGATTTTCAAATGCACATCAGCACAGACTATGATACTCTCGTGGCAGCATATTAATGATAATAGTGGTGTATGGTATGTCTTCTTCAGACAGACAACTTTCCTATACAAAAAGCACAAGGTTTTTTTTAAAGAACCTAAATATTTTCTGGTGGAGTGTTGTTCATTTTTATTGTCAGTTCGCAAGTGGACTGATCTTTATGGGTTAGAGGTCAGCCTACTCTACAAAGCATGTTTCAAGCAGATCAGGGCTTCATAGGGAGATGTGGTCTCAAAATAAATGAATAAATAAGTAAAAGTGAAAAACTAAAAGAAAGAAAGAAAACAAAATAGATGTTTAAAATGAAGTTTTTGAGATTATTACATGGTTACAACATTTGCTCCTTACCTTTCTTATCTCAAGCTCTCCCACACATTTCTCCTTGCTCACTTTCAAATGCATGACTTTTTTTTTCATTAATTGTAACTAAGTACATCTTTAAAAATGAAAGATAATATGTCATTAAGCATAACTTGAGTCTTTTCTTTTCTCAGTTTAATGTGTATTTTGATGCCTTTTTGGGCAAATATTCTCCAGAGTATTGTCTTGATATTTTAAGTCAGTTTTCATTTTAAATATACCAGCACCTTTGAAAATACATAATGTTTGAACATCTTGATCTCTAATACACTAAGTTTTTGTTGCTAGAAATTTAAAGATTCCACTTTGGTAACAGTTAAGAAAACAAGTAGGAAAAGAAACTTGCAGCATGAGATACAACAAAGAATGTTTTAACAGTGCCCGAATTTATCAAAACTCCAGTCCACTGAAGCAAAAAATGAAAGAAAAACTTTTGAGATTAACGTGTGCAGCAGTCTTATCTATGTAGGTGCCCAACTGAGCTGACGAGGGATAAACACTAAAATCTGCACACATTCAGATAAACTCCACAGGGAAAGAAGTGTGATAAAAGTGGTGCCTCCATGCTGAAATTTTGATAGAAACATAAAATTGAGCCTACACAAATGTGATTAGCCAAAACATAAAAATGATTTATAGTTCTATCATTCTCCCTTGTTTATCAGTAGAGACATTACAACTTACTCACTGCTAAGTAGTATAGTTATGTCTAATTTAGTAAGGCACATTCTATTTGTATTGAAAAGTTTCTTTATGAAAGCATGAAGTATAAAATATATGTACATAAGAAAAGGAAAGGGAAGTAAATTTGCATTAGAAATAGAAACTATCAAAGTTTTCCATTACTTTACATGAAGTGGTAATGTAGCTATGATTCTCCTACTTCAGTCTCCCTTCAGTTACCATGAATACCTTAACATTGTTTCTTAACATAGTATTGTTTCTTAAAAGTACTAGTTCATAATTGTTCCTTTCCTTGTGGAATGATAGTGATGAGGTAATGCTTTGATCTTCACTCCTTCATTATTTCTGTCATTGCTATTTTTTAATCTGTATATTATATATGCCCATTAATACTCCTCATGTTTCCAGAAATACTCCAGAGGCATATTATACACAGATAAATAATTCATTAATCCGTTCCTCTGGTAAGGCTTTATTATTGTTCAAAATACATAATGCCCTATGTATCTTAATGTCTACACACACTAAATACATACACTGTGGATATTATAGTCATAAGCGCTTATCAACTCAGAACATCAATTTTGAGCAAAAAGAACAGTAGAACCTTGCTTTACATGCTTTTTTCCAAGATTGTATATTAATATCAAGTATCTCAATATGAATGAAATATTCCAGTTTTTCAAAACTCCCACACTTTTTAAATATTTTACTATTTTAAAGTCCAAAATCTCTTATTTAAAAGATCAAGTTTTCATTTAGTTCTTGTATAATAAGAAACAGATAATCTATTTTTTTATTCCAGCACAGAAAAAAACAGGGTACAGTTACAATAAAAATCAAAGCAAAATTGGACAGCTATTGTATAAAACATTCAATGTTTGGTATCAACTGTCCTGATTTTGGAGGAAATAGCCCTAGAACATTTCATTTCAATGATTCTAATTTCTTCTTCTTCTTCTTCTTCTTCTTCTTCTTCTTCTTCTTCTTCTTCTTCTTCTTCTTCTTCTTCTTCTTCTTCTTCTACTTCTTCTTCCCCTTCTCATTCTCCTTCTCCTCCTCCTCCTCCTCCTTCTCCTCCTTATCCTCCTCCTTCTTCTTCATTTTCCAGTCACATAGTTATTAAACAGCAATATTGAGAAACTTCAAGCAATAATGTATGTTATATAATTTTCTTTTCTATTATGTCTTTAATCCAGAGTTTTGTTTTTTTAATTTTTTATTCATTTTACATACCAATAACAGTTCCCCGAACCCACTCCTGCATCTTTCTCTTCCTTTGCCACCCCCAGCCCACCCACCCCCATCTACTCCTCTGAAAGAGTAAGGTCTCCCATGGGAAGTCAATAAAGCTTGGCATATTAAGTTGAAGCAGGACCAAACCCTTCCCCTCTGCATCAAAGCTGAGCAAGACAGCCTACAACAGGGAGTGGGCTCCAAAAAGCCAGTTTATGTATCAGTGATAGATCCTGGTCCCACTGCCATGGGCTCCCCAAACTGACCAAGCTACACAACAGAGGGCCTAGTTCAGTCCCATGAAGGCCCCACAACTGTCAGTCTAGATGTCTTGAGTTCCTTGTTGCTGTAGATTTCCCCTTTATGGTCTTGAGCCTCTTTGCTCCTATAATCCCTTCTCCCTCTCATTGGCTTGAATCCCAGATGGTGATTGACTGTGGATCTATGTATCTGCTTCTATTAGTTGCTGAATGAAGGCTCTATGATGATAGTTGGGGTATTCACCAATCTTATTACAGTGGAAGGTCAATTCAGACACCCTCTCCACTATTGCTGAGGTCATCCTTGTGGATTCCTGGGAATTTCCCTAGCAGCAAATTTCTTCCTAACCTCATAATGGCTCCATCTATCAAGATATCTATCATTGCTTTCCCACTCCATCCCTTCCTCAACTGATCATTCCATTCCGTCATGTTCCCATTTCCTATCCCCTCCACTTTACCCCACCCCACTCCCAGTTTACCCAAGAAATCTTATCCATTTCTCCTTACCAGGATAAACCATGCATCCCTCTTAGGATCTTCCTTGTTATCTAGCTTCTCTGGAGCTGTGGATTGTAGTTTGTTCATCTTTTGCTTTACATCTAGTATCCACTTAAGAGTTAGTACACACCCTGTCGGTCTTTGTGAATATGGGTTATCTCACTTTGAATGATTTTTTTTTTGTAGTTCCATCCATTTGCCTGCAAATTTTATGATGCCATTGTTTTTTACAGTTGAGAAATACACCATTGTACAAATGTACTACAATTTTTTAATCCATTCTTCGGTAGAGGGGCATCTAGGTTGTTTCCAGGTTCTGGAAATTATGAGTAATGCTGCTAGGAATATTGTTGAGTATGTCCTTGAAGTATGGTTGACCATTCTTTTGCCATATGTCTATGAGTGGTATTATTAGGTCTTGAGCTTGATTCCCATTTTTCTGTGAAACTACCATACTGATTTCCAAAGTGGTTGTACAAGATTGAACTTCCACCAGTAGTGGAGAAGTGTCCTTTTACTCTACATTCTCTCCAACATAAGCTGTCATTTGTGTTTTTGATCTTAACCATTCTGACAGGTGTAAGATGGTATCTCAGGATTGTTTTAATTTGTATTTCCCTGATGCCTAAGGATGTTAAGCAATTCCTTAAATACATTTTGTTCATTCTTTTGTTGAGAATTCTGTTTAAATCTTTACCCTAATTTTAAATTAGATTATTTGGCATTTTTCTGTCTAATATATATATGTTTTGGAGATCAGGTATGGGGTTGGTAGAGATCTTTTCCCATTCTGTAGACTGTCATTTTGTCTTGCTTACTATATAATGTTTCTTACATAAGCTTTTCAGTTTCAGGAGGTCCCATTTATTAATTATCAATCTCAGTGTCTGCTTTACTGGTATTATATTTAGGAAGAAGTCTCCTGTGCCAATGCATTCAAGGCTACTTCGTACTTTGTCTTATATCAGGGTCAGGGTGAGCATAACTAGATTTATGTTGCAGTCTTTGATCAACTTGGACTTTTGAGTTTTGTGCATAGTGTTAATTTATCCACATGGATAGATCACACATTATTAATTATACCAACCTGAAAAAGGTAAGAGTATATACCGTATGTTTCTACTTACTAAAATGGCAAAAGGTAGTTTGATTCCTTGGCATAATAATGATTTAGTATTTAATGTGATGAAGACAACCCTCTGGAAAAAAGGAAGAATGTTGTTATCTTTCATAGCATTATACATAGGCCTGGGGTGACACCATACATGGTTTGAAACATTAAATATTGATATAAGACAGATCTTCCTCTTAGTCTACTTTGTAAAATTTAAGTATGGCTTTAACATTATCTTCTAATATTTTTGGATGATCTGAATTATTGCTGTCCAAAGACCATATTTAGTCTCAACAATGCATATATTTAATATGACATTAAAACAATAACCAGACTCTAAATCATTAATGCTTGTCCAGCATAGATTTATGTTTTAATTCCGCTATTTCCTTATCCTTATTCTAGTTGTATCACTTGATGACTGGAGTAAAATTGCATTAGATAAAGTCAAATATATCCACAGTACTAGAAATTTCTTTCAATTTACAGCTTTGTGAGTATTAATAGATAAAAATTCTAAAATATTTAGTTCACATTTTGAAATTTCCTTCTAATTTCTTTCACTGTGTCCGGGATGTCTACTTTATTTGAGACATGTTGGATACCCTTGGGTCTGAAAAAAGCCTCACATTGAAGCTGTTGCATGGATTTTATCTGGAGAACAATTCCTGGGTTTTGGAGCACAGTTGGGGGTCTCAGTGATGTCTGATAAAAGCAACAGCTAAAATGACTTAGGACCTCCATGAAGGATTACATGAAAGCTTTTTGGTTTGTTTGTTTCTTTCTTTGTTGGTGAAATTTTTGATGCTTATTGCTGGCTTTATTTGTTGCTTCCCCTGGTGGTTGTCTCCTTAATTTCTTGTTTTAAAAAGTAAATTCAGCTCCATAGGGCTCTTCCTTACAATTCTGCATCCATGGATGTGGACATAAGACCTTGATCAAAGCTTGCATTTTATTTGTCTTCTGTTTTATAATAGCTTGTGTGTATTTTTTTGTATTATGTTTATGTATGTGTTTATAACTGTGCAGGTTCACTAATGGAAGTCGAAAGTCCTTCTCAGGTGTTTTACATATTGTTCTTCTCATTTGTTTTTTGTGACAGGGAATTTTACTAAACTGCTCACCAAGCCCTTTAGTATCCCCCTGTCTCTGTCTCCTCTGCAATGGAATTATAGGCACACATCACCATTCAGGGCTTTTCAAATAGTGACTTGTAAATGGAGAATATATTTGAGTTTTCCGGCCACCCAGACCCAAGTAATCACACAAAAACATTACTAATTAAAACTCTGTTTGGTCAATGGCTTAGACATATTTTTAGCTAGATCTTACATCTTAAATGAAATAAATTTCTACTATCCTGTGTATTGCCACTAAACTATAACTTACCAGTGCTTGGTTACTCCTTTGGCAGCTACATGGCATCTCTGTGATTCTGCCTTCTTTCTTCTTTGATCTCCGCTTGGATTTCTCACCTTGCTACATTCTGCCTTGCCGTAGGCCAAAGTAGTTTCAAAGTAGTTTGTTTATTAGTCAATCGTAATAAAACATATTCAAAGTATTCAGAGGGGAATGCCAAATTAGTGGCTGGACATAAAAGTCAGATCCTCAAGCTTATATGGCAGGAAGTTCTCACTTGAGCAATTCCCTCAAGCCCTAAGACTCTTAAACCTTACACATCACTCCCTGTAGATGTTATACAGCTTGTACTATATTCTGTGATATCAAAATTCAACAGTATATTTTAATCATATATAATACACTCTCAAACTGACAAAATATCATATAAAGTTAGTATCTGAGTTTAAAGATGCAGTAGTTTAGTATAGGGTAAGCAAGGTATAGATTTCATAACAATTTCACAAGAACACTCCAAATATCAGTAATAACAAGACTAATACTAAAAGCTATCAAGACAATGGGGCAGGGCTTCAGTGAGAGAAAGTTGTGTTTGTCATGTAATCATGCAGACCTGAATTTAGGACCAAGATCCCATATAAATCAGTTGCGGTGGGTCTGACTGTATTCCTAGTAACCAAAATAGAAGATATGAAGGAGAAATGAAGAATCACTTGGGGCTTAAGAATCCTTTTTACTATGAACAACAAAGATACCCTGCCCTAAACACATGCTCCTGCTGGCACACAAGTGCTTGCATTCACACGTGAACACACATACACACACATACAACAACACACACATGACCCAACACACATGCCATTTACTCAGTGAAATGTAGTGAGGAGCAGACGGGCTGCGTTCCTGCCGCCCTGGCTCCTGCATGGCTAGCTTAACGCGCAAAATAGCAACACACAAATTGTATTCTTTTAAACACTGCCTGGCCCATTAATTCCAGCCTCTTACTCACATCTTGACTAACCCATATCTAATAATCTGTGTAACACCACGAAGTGGTGCCTTACTGGGAAGTTTCTAGCTTACGTCCATCGTGGGCTGGAGCTTCATTGCGTCTGTCTCCCTGAGGAGAGGCATGGCAGTCTGTCTAACTTAGGAGAGGCATAGCATCTGACTGAGCCATCTACCTCACTTCCTTCTTCCTGTTCTGTCTACTCAGCCCACCTAAGGGCTGGCCAATCAAATGGGCCAGGCAGTTTCTTTATTAGCCAATGAGAGTCCTCCATCAGTGAAAGTCTTTTTAAAAAAAATCTATAAATAACAGTACTAGCTAGGTCATTTATTGATAAACTATCCCTTATAAAGGACTCTTTAAGAAAATGGGTTTAACAACAAAGTCATAGGAGACAGGTTTCCTAGAATAAAGTGTTGTCATATAAAAGATAAAATAAACCAGATTTCTTGTATCATTAGTACTTTTTAAAACACATATTACTGAATAAAATGAGTGCCTTTTGAGTCATATGTTTTAAATTTAACTTAATATCCATTAAACTAAGCCATATATATATATATATATATATATATATATATATATATATATAACAATAAATTATCACCTAAATGTCATTTGAAAGTTAATTATGGGCTTTATTTAAAATTTAGACTGCAGTTTGGGAAACTTTGAGTTAAAGAGTAGCAATTTTTCTTCTTTAACAAGAGAGGTGACCTCAGCCTTCAGTAAGTGCTTGGAGGAAACATTTAGCACAGCAAAACTGCAAGAGCGTCCCAGGAGAAAATGAACTGCCATTGATAGCAATGCCCTTTATAAAAGGAACTTCAAAACACATTTACCTTAGTGCAAGAGTGGAGATAGAACTGATTAACTCCAAACTAATCAAAGACTTGGCCAAAGCACTAAGTGCAATAATCTCAAAGCCTTTCTAAACAAAAGTAATCAGGAAGCTGTACCACACTAATGACTTTTATCATAAGAGCTTGAAATTTCTGTATACTTAGCTAAAGATGTTATTTCAAGATATAAGGCAGTCTTTAGCTTCTATTGTACTATGTACTCCGTGAATGTAATCGTAATAATAGTGCAGAGGTAAAAAGCCTTTATTTCACAAAAAATTATCATTTGCAAATCTCAGGGACTGCTAAATGTTATAAACATACCCTAAAAATGGACATATACACACATGCATGCACATGCACACGCCTGCACACACACACACACACACACACACACACACACACACCTGCCCAAATTAAAGTAGAAAAACAATAGCAAAGTTTTATATACATATTTTTCATTTATTTACTACATATATCTGCACACTATACAATTCATAAAAGTGCCTTAAATTTGCAATTTCAAGCATTTTATCTTCAGATATGACTAGCAAAATTTCAGTACAGATTTTGAGTATCATCTTTCTACTTAATGGTTATAATACAGTCAATCTACAGTAAGTAAATATGATCCATATAAGAACCTCAGAGAAAATATATGCAATTACAGCTTAGGCTATTCTTGACAAGAAATGCTTTGCTTGTTTTAAACTGATGAAATTGAGTGAATTGGGACCATTGTTACACTCTGTAGACTACATAAAAAGAAATAAAGACAAAGTTAAGGACACATATTTTATTCACTAAATTATTTTATGATTTATATTTATATAACATATTTCAATTATTCTCATTCAACTTTTAAAATATTTTATTTAATAAATTCTTCCATTTTTATTATGAATTTAGTCTCTTATACCCTATCCTCCTTTTCTCCCATAAGAACTTTTATTTTCCACAAATACCATGCCTATTGTCATATTTTCCTTTTGTGTCTGTTACACTGAATTTAATTAGAATATATTAACTAAACATGGACGAGTGATTATTTATGGGTGCAGTAACACTCATCATGACTATGTTTTTGAGGAAAATGGCATTGTTCTTCAAAACCACTGTTGGCCAATGTCTTTCGCTATAGGTTAGAATCATATGACCCCTGCCTCATCCTTGCTGAAAAGTTGTTGAGGCAATTTTGTGAAGGCCTTATGTAGATAATCAAAATGAAAGTGTGTTCATGAAGACAATCCCTAAAACTTATTGTTTACATTTCTCAGTGATGCTTTTTCTTTCTTTCATTCTGCTCCCTCCTCTGTGATGTTTTCTGAGCCTCAGAATGGTGAGTTTCCTCACAAAGGTTGAGCACAGTACCATCACTTATTCCTGGAATATTGTACAGTTAGGACTTTACATAGTAACCTCCACCCACGGCCAAAAGAACCTGGCCACAGCACTAACTTATGAAGAAATGCTTGAGCCTTTAGAAGGCATTTCAACATCATAATCATTTAACATTCCAGTAGTGACAGGTTCCCCTCTCAGTCCATGCCTTCTAAAATTATTGGTATTGATCAAGACTACAGATGCACATATGAGTTCCTTTCCGATGAGCAGGCCTCAGAGCCAATCAGAATATGTTTGGTTATCTGCCCCTAAGAACCACACCCACTATTGCACTATTGCACTAACCTAACCCTAACCCTTAACTAACCCTAGCCCTAACCATTATTGTGTTACCATTGTAGCTTCAGTGAATGACTGTAGTCCATTAACATTTTTTTGAGAGGTAAGGCTATTATTACTTTCTGTAGTGGTAAAACCCACTGATGAGTTACTCTTTCTTTAGTAAATAGCTTCACAAGCATGCTAATGTAATTCACAATAATGGAGGGTAAAATTGTTAAACTTTATAATGTACTCTAAGAGACTATCAAAGAATAACAAAGAAAAATTATCGATTGACAGGAAATTAACAGGGTTGGTGAAAATCAGAAGTATGCAGTTTCGTAGAAAATGATTGCTATTGGTTAAAATAAAATTAAAACAAAAGAAAAACAAAGAACTTCATTGTCAGCAGCAAGCTCCAAGTTCCCTCATATTAAACACATTTGATATACACACTGATCACTTAAATATAATTCATGATTTTTCAAATCATTCCAATAAGTGATTAGTTTGGAGATAGCTAGGCCTTGGTGGTTGTTGGAAAATTGCCGGGATTTACTGCTAAAACCATCAAAAGTTCTATCTGCAATATGAATTAACCCAACAAACATTCTTGTAACGATGTAAATGATACCAACATAAAGGATCACATATTTATATCATTTTATTGATACAGAATGTACGCAAGATGTGCATTCATCTGTAGACACAGAAAGTAGATAGTGAGTCTAGGCATAAGAAGCTTAGGAGATTTTGTGTGTGTGATTTAAGAGTAAAAAATTCTATTTACATGGTAATAAAATGCTTCATAACTAATTGTAGTGGTAACAGGCTTGCAATTCAATATTCCCTTGTCATGGTCTAATTTCTTTGAATTCTCAAGTTATATCTAGGTACATTCTAAAATTTTGATATACAAAGCTACAGAATATTCATGACATTAAACCCTCCTTGATATTTATTTATTTTTATTTATTTAAATTTTCCACCTCCTCCCATCCTCCCATTTCCTCTCCCCCTCACTCTCCAGACATAAGACCTCCTTGATATTTAAAATTCATATTTTTCGTAGTGACATAATGAAATCCTACAACTGCCTGAATCAGTCAGTGGGATGGAGTGATCACTGTACTTAGAATATCTGTTTTCAACATTACATACATTATTTACTTTGTAACCGGCTCATTTCTCATCACTTTTCATAGCACAATAGTGTTTGTTTTCAAGGAGTTCTTATTATACTCAATAGATGTTCCAAAGAACAAAATAGTCTCTGGAACATAAAATATAAAAAGTAAGATTATTTGTGCTCTTTGGTAATACTGCAAAATGAGCTAGTTAGCAGAAAGAAAAGCAGCGAGCATTCCTCTGGAGTGTGGAACATGCATATCTTCAAGTAGTTTTCTAGAGACTTGTAATGGGAATGACTCCCTGAAAATTAAGATGTACTACTAAATATTGAATATTACTGAAATATATATTTAAATGAAAATTTACCCTATAGAAATTTCATCTCTATAAAAGTGTTAAAAAGTTAAAAATATATACTTAGGACCTGTACACTGCCTATAGGAAACATCTTTGCACATGTGAAATGAGAATAAAGGATTATCTGCCTCAGCCTAGACGACATATTAATTGCCTACTTAGGACTAAAGCTTTTATATAGTAACAAGAAAATGAAGTTTCAAGGTTATAAATCAAAATCTACAGAAAATCTACAGAAAAATTTGATACTTAGCAACTTTTCATATGATATTGATTGGAACATGAGATGAAATAATTAGAATTTCACAAAAGAGAAAGAGTTTAGTTACACTGGGCTACTTTCCACATATATGAAAGCATAACAAATTTTCTGTTAGTCTTGTAATCTGTTATGTAAAAGTACCATACAATTGAACAGCGTTAAAAGCATTTGTTTAGGCTTTTGTTTAATTGAGCCGCACTTTCTCTTTTGGAGCAGTTAAAATATAAGTAAATGACTTTCTGTGATAAAAATTATCCTGGTCTCTTGTTGTATGTTTGCATGTAAAAACATTATTGCTTCTCAAAGTCTTGAAACACTTGATGTGTGAATGTATGCACAGCACCACTGTACACACACAGCCAAAGAAAGAAAACTTATTTCATCACACATTCTCAGAAAGTTATATTTCATATTGATGGATTACGGCAAAAAATGTTTTCAAAATGATGTAAGGAAAACCTGAGGGCAAGTTTGTTGTGAGCAAAATGACAAGGGAGTGAAAATATGAAACAAAAGTCTTAGACGGCAGTTGATACACTTCTGAAATCCAAATTCTACTGGAGTGCATACTGAAATTGCTACAGAATAAGTTGAAATTCAGAAGAATTTACTACTAAGAATATTAAATATCAACTAAAATGAAACAGAAAATTTATTTGAACATAAAGTTGTTTTTCTGTTTATCACAGACTTCATCTTCTAATAACCTGGTTTAATTTTTAAAAATATTAAATACCCATCACCCATACTGAGGTGTCATTAAGAAATTTTAATTGAAGTTTACACATGGAAAAATATCTGTTACCATATTTTAAAGCATCATGTGAAGTTATTGAATCTGAAATTGGAGAATTATATTGCTTGAAGCAAACTGAAAAAAATCCTAAGGCTGGAATAAAAAGCCAATTTTTATGAAAAATATTTCTAACAATTGGCCACTTTGCACAGGGAATTATATAATAAACTATTACGTGATATAAACAAGTCTTCCTAAAATATATTTGATGATATTTCTTTAAAAAATTAAATTCAGGACTTAGACAAATATATGTGATGGAAAAAGCTCTTGGTTCTGTTATATTCCTCTAATTCTTTTCTAGGCAAAAATTCTGTCACTGCAATATAGTTAAAACTTTCCATTTTCTAAGCTTATGTATATAAAGTAAAAAATTAGTGTTTTCTCCAGGATATTTAATTATTCAAAGTATCCTTATTTGTTTTGTGTATCATGCATACAATATATTTTGTCAATATTCACCATTCCTCCAACTTCTCCAAGACCAGCCACCCCACGTTCATCCTTAATCAATTTTGCTTCTAATTTTCTGTAAATTCCTGGAATCCAAATTGTGCTGCCGATATAATGCCAATGCTGGGTATGTAGTTATTTACTGGAGCATAGTTGATCTACTCGGGATTATGCCCTTAAAGAAAAATTAACCTTCCCTCTCCTAAATGGTATCAATATTTAGTAATTCCTAAACTAGTTGTCAGAGTCCCATGCACCCTTCCCCCACCCATAATCTGCAATCTGTTAGGATGGAGCTTGTGCCAGTCTTTTGCCTGCTGTTACAATCACTGTGAGTTCTATGAGTAATATCATACTGTGCATTGAAAGCATGCCAACCCTTGTAATCATTTCAACACCTTTTACAAACTTTCCACTTCCTCTTCCAACATGATCCCTGGACCTTGGAAAGAGGGTGTGACATATAGATGTCCCACTTAGAGCTGAATATTCTGCTGCCTATTGTTATCTCCATGTTGAGTTGCTGGGGAATATTTGTATTAATGACTACCTACCATAAAAATAAATTCACTGAAAGTTATGAAAAGCACTGGTCTATTGGTATAAAGATGTTAGAAGTCAGTTTAATATTTGTATCCGTTTATCAGAATAATAGTAGTAGGCTCTCCTCCAAGTCCTCTGAACTGTCTATAAGATGGAGGAACCTCTGCCCTGCCTTGCCTTGTCAAAAATAGAGACAAAATACAATCTATCAGCATAATAAATGATTATTGTTGAGTATTGTTATTTTTTATTGATGCTTCTTGGTACAAGCTTCTTCTATTTTGATTTGCTGGTCTGGACTTATTTACTACATGTGTTTTCTTAAGTATAGTTAACTTCTTTTAAGTTGGAATTTTTGTATGATTTTGTTGAAAATATTTTCTGTGGCTTTCATCTGGATTTCTTTTTTTCCAATATTCCTATTATTCTTAGGTTTGGTCTTTTAATGGCGTTTCAGATTTCCTGAAATGTTTTGTGTGAGGAGTGTTTTACAATAAACATTTTGCTTGACCGAGTTATTCATTTTTTATCATGTCCTTAATGCCTGAGATTCTCTCTTCCATTTCTTGTATTCTGTTGGTGAGACTTTCCTGTGAATTTCCTATTCAGATTCTTATATTTTTCATTTCCATTTCATTTTCTTATATTTATACTTCCTTCAGTTTGGGTTATCTTTATTTTCTATCCACTTTCAGGTCTTGAACTCATTTACCCATTGCCTATCACTGTTTGCTTAGCCTATGTCTTTCCCTAGATTTCTTTAAAGGATTTATTCATTTCTACTTTAAGGAACTCTACCATATTGACAAAGGCTACTTAAAAATCTTTGTTTTGTGCTTCATCTGTGTTTCAGTTTTCAGGGTCTGCTGTGGTAGAATTGTTGAGCTCTAGTGGAGACACACTGTGCTACTTTTTTTTTTTTTAATTTTGCTTTTATGCTGGTGTCTGTATATCTGGCTTTAGAAAGATTGCAATTCAAGGTACTGATACTTGGTTTTCTCCTTGTTGATTGACTGTTTTATTCCTCGATTTCTGTTGCCCACTCTGATTCACAGGAGAGTGTGGTAGCTATGTGCTGTCTGGTAGGGAACTCTCCTGGCATTCTAACGGGTGTTCTGGGTGAAGTGTGTTCCTGGGTATTGGGACCTGACACTTGGGAATGAGTTTAGGCTGGGAGGGAGGCGAGTGGGTCCACAGAAGGAAGGAAATTGGGTATTGTACCAAGATCTCTATAGTTCCCTCGATATAGAGGTAGGGAGTGAGGAGAAGCCACAACAGATCGTTTGCTATAAAACTGAGAATGGCAATCGGGCTTTGTTTGAGAAGAGGGAGAGGTGAAGTTCTGAAGTTTAACTGCCTGCTTTGTTGGCTTGCTTGACTTTGTCAAAATTCACTGATGGTTTCACAGAGAAAGCCTGCTAGAGTTGGGGTCTCAATAATAGGATGAGTCTAGAGGAAGGCTGGAAAATATCTGCATGATTTCATGGAGATGGTATGACGGGTGGCAAACAGGTGGTCAGCTGCAGAGACGGGGTGAGACAAGAGAACGGAATTTGGAGGAAAGGAGGAAAAGGTAAAGATCAATAGTTATAGCCTGTTTCCTTGAACCAAAGAATCTTAAAAATACATCTCTAATTGTTTTGCGGGATTTTGTTTGTTTGTTTGTTTGTTTGATGACACAAGGTTTCTCTGTGTGACAGACTTAGCTGTTCTGAAATTAGATTTGTGGACCAGGCTGTTTCTGAACTCACAGAGATTCTCCTGCGTCTACCTTCAGAGTGTTGGGATTAAAGGCACATGCCAATGCCACCTGGCAATTACCTTTATAGCATCTATGCCGGCTTTCTTTCTGTCAACCCATTTGTGTGAATATTCATGATTCCCAAGTCCCGATTTCTGTATAGAGATTACACCTTCAGATCACTCTCCAGAAGATGTTGTTGTAATTATGTCTGGTGAGTAATTAGCAGAAGCTTGGTATAAGGACAATGGGAAGACATTTTGACATTATAAAATAATGAAATAAAACTGCCACAATTGCCACATCACCTATAATCAACGAAATTTTAACTATCAGTTGCAGTGTTAAAATGGTAGTGCCAGAGGAGAAAGAATTAGGTAACTTAAGAATCACATGTACCTAAGGATTTCCTATAAGACATGGTAATACATTTCATATTAAACTGTGCACATATATATTTTATGTATATTATCAGTCCTCTCTTCTTTTGCTCAATTACTTTCCTTTCATCTAATAAATGTACAACTGTTTTTATAGAATTTTACTATTCTTACGTACATTTTATATATCATGATAGTGCAGTCAAAAAAGTTTAAGCAAATAGTCTAATTTTATGTAACTCAAACCCAAGCCCTTCTTTCTCAAATTAATTATTTTCTTTTCAGGTCGAAATATTCTCAGTCAGAACACTATCTCAATTAGTTTGAACTCTCCTTTGAATGCACAATGGCCAATGACAGAAAAGCAGTGTGACTAATATATTCCTAAATATCAAAACTCGATCATGGGCTAAAATAATTTTAATACTTTAAAAAACCTAAATCTCAGATTATACTTTAACTATTATTCTAAACTAGCATAATTTTCACAACCACTTTTAATTTGCTTTTATCTACTTTGTTGTCCTTCCTAGCCATTTGTATTTCTTATCTTGAGAATTTCCCATTGGGTTACACACCCCATATTTCAATTAAATAATTTAGGTTCTTTCCAAATTATTTTCTTTATTTTGAGAATTTAATTCATGTGTACAGTGTATTTAATTGCATCTAACTTGGCTTCCATTTTCAACTCTGCCCAAATTCAACTCCACAAAGTACAAATAGTTTATGTATAATACAGAAATGTAAATGTAAAAAAAAGTACCTTTAAAACACTTATCAACAGTTAGACACTAAATGTTAGTAAGTGATATGTCATTTATTATTTATGACAGTAAGAGCTTCATGATAAAACAATTAAATATATTAGCTTTGGCAGGATGCAAACAATATGGGAAGGAACACTCAGAATATGTGTGCAATATAGTAGTAATTCAAATATAAAGTTATATGTGATATAACACTCACCGCCTATAGGGAAGGAAATGGTACCCTATGGCACAATGAAAAGAAATGTTATAAATTAAATATATAAGTGAAAAAAGAAAAGGAATGTTTTTATATTTTAGAAAATAAAAAAGTTAATAAAAGTAAATTTAGAATGAAAACTTATTAGAATTAAAAACTAAAATATTATCAACAAGATATATGCAGAAAGACACTCTAGACATATCTTATTTTCAAGTGCTCATAAATCAAATACTAAGAGGACGATCAGGCTGCTTAGTGGAAGTGCATACCAGACTGATTATAAATTTGGGATATATGTCAAATAAAAAAGAAAAGAAAGACAATTTTACACATAGTTAACTGCATCAAAAGGTCTGCTTCTGAGAAATGATATTAACTCCAGAGCAGTGCTTATCACATTGAAAATGGATCACCCAGAAAGCAAAGGGTTTCTATTAGACTGTTGCTGGCACTCAACTTCCAAGTAAGAGGCAGAAATTGCATTTGCAGTATTCCCCAGAGCGTTTCTTGCTTCTATCACTTTGGTCTTGGCTGCACTGACAGTGCAGCCTTGCACAGTCCTTTACTTTATGAAAAGCTCGAAGAGGGTAATTGAGTACAAGGAAAGAAAAGAATTCACTTCAAGGTTATGTTCAAACTATTTAGCATTGAATTCCACCAATAAGAAATCTGCTGGTTTGAAGCAAAGTTGAGCTAAGCAAAATAAATGAGCTCTCTGAGGCAGATGGTGGAAGTCTGCATTGTTACATGAATTTCAAGAAAGAATGGTTGGTACATGCTCACCAGTAACAAGAATTGATCAATTTAGGCTAAATGACATTCAGTAAAAGTACAAAAGACAGAAAGAGGAATCAAAGAAAGTATATACAGAATTCTCAAAAAAAAGTTAATTTTATTTGGCATTTTTTACATGCATGAGTGAGGATCAGGAGGCTATTTATTCTACATTCTATATGATAAACAGAAGTTCAGTGCAATAAGCAATAATACAGATGTAGCTAATTACTACCCTACTACAAATATACTACTATTGTAAATGAAAGTACCAGCTGTTATCAGAAAGATATATAGAATGTGAAATTTAAGGGAAACAATACTAATAATAGTTATTTGAGGGCATAAAATGTCCAAGCTCTTGATAATACTAATAAAAATGAAATTCTTATATGAACTAAATTATTTCCCAATTATTAAACAAAGCACTTAATTCCATTAATTAATATTATTTCCATCACATAAAAATCAAATCTTAAAGAAATTAGTGAATACTAAAAGGTAAATTATGATCAGTTAGTAATTGTTGCAATGCACAATATTATGATTTTAATACATAAATAAACCTAAATATACTGGCCCTCAAAGTTTTACAAATTTTGGAAGTTTTATCTAAATAAAATTCAGCATAATTTTATTTGTAGAGGAATCAGTAAATGCCAATACTATCTATGCAAATTGGAGAGTTTTGCAAGAAATAGATACAGAATGACAACTGTGAGAGAATTTCAAAGACTGCACATCATAAGGATGACCTGGTCACTGCTGGTACTAAACTGAGCAAATTGATATAGTAGTGTTAAAAGGAGTAGTGTATCTGCTGCCTACAAACAATTTGATTTAAAACTATAATGAACTTATTTATTTTTATTTCACATAGAATTGAAATGAAGAAATTATAATAGATCATATTTACAAGTATGCCAAATCCTCAAATGGTGATTGGGTCTAACAGTTCCTATGTGGCAACTATCTGTGCAAGTATGTAGAAACATTTTTTTGTGTGTGATACATAGGAATGCCACAGCTTTGTCAAACGAAAAGATCAAGACTTCCTTACCTTCCATCTTATTTTACATAGAATCTATTTGAAATTTTTCCAAGGCATATTTCAGTCTTGTTGAACCATGTTTCCAGGCATTCTCTACTTTTTTTCAGTCTCATTGTAGAATTTGAATGTTGCCCACATTTTCTCTTTGTCGAGATTTTAAGTAATTCTGGAATTCAAACTCAGTTTCTCATACTTGTGTTGCAAGTGAATTTATCCACTAATCAATCTTCTCAGCCCACAGTCATATTTTAACTGATATATCTCCATGGATATGTACCAGATCTGCATGTTCTCACCATGTATATTGGGCTTACTGTGCCATTATGAAAAATCAAAACCATATATAAAGTTTCAATATTCTATAGTTTGAGGGTTTAAATAGCTTCAGGTGAAACTAATTTCTTCACATGGAAGTTACTTTAACTACCTTTAATTTAGAATAATATTGGGGTGACAATACAGGACTTAAATATGCTTTATCAAATCAGTCTATTTTAGGTTAGTAACAAAGTTTCAAAAATGCAGTATGTTAATCTCTATATCTATAGATAACTAAAATAAATAAATATAAGAATACAATTCAAATCATTCTTTACTTTGTTGGATATTTGTTTTATAGTGATGAAAGATGTTATTTAGAATAGCTGATCTGTTGGATAATGTTTGAAGGAATTCAAACATAATTAGAATTTATCATAAGGTCATTGAAGCACTAACCTTTGCCATCTTATTTGCAAAATGACTGCAAAATCTATGACAGATTTGTAGAAATATTGTTTTAAGGTTAGAGTTATTTTATGAAAAAAGTATATAAATTAAGAAAATATTCTTCCCTTTTCACATTCATGAGCTGAGTGCTTCATTAGTTATGAAACTGTATTTTACCCACATGAAAGACTAAGTATCTGCTTTAGCAATACATAAGGAAAGCAATATCCACATTTTGATGACATTCTCAGGTCTTCATTGACAAACATCAATGATGTTTGTTATATATGGTGACTAAAGGAGAAGATTAGGTGTCAAAATGGTGATTGGTCTTTTTTTATTCATGAGTCTGTTTGAACATAATTCATCATATCTGTGCTTGCGGTTTATGAAAAATATTTCACAATGATAACCAAAATGATAATTAAAGCTTCTTTAATTTCCAACAAAAATTGCCTTATCAGTATGGAGCTGGCAATCCATAACAGTACCTCTAAAATTTGAGAAATGAATACAATGTGTATTAGAAAATTATTTAGTAATGCATTTGACACTTCCTTTGGAGTATCAACCAAGTATATCTGATGGTCTGCAGTTGTAGTGCTTTTTAATAGTAAAAAGGAAAACACATGCCATAATATATCTAGAATTGTTGTATATTATATGGTAATTGCACAGGTACACAGTCCATCGCTGATAACTATAGAGTGGGATATAGCAATACTCCTAAACATCTGCATAAGTCTGAAGCTTTCTACCTCTGCTTGCCTTTGGAAAATCTGTACTGTATGTTTTACATAGAACAAAAACAATTGTACAAAAATGTCTAGAGATTTGTCAAGCCAGACAATAATACTCACTGTGTAAGATTTATTTAATTTTGAAATCAAATTACTATATTTTCATAAAGCAGTTTTATAGTTGTGTGCAACCATAAAGCATAGCTCCTAATTCCCACGTGGGAATCTATTTTACTAATTTGTTACTTGTGTATGGAGTAGGTTATTCACAAAATGTGTCATTCCAAGAGGAAATGTTATCACTGTTGTAGAGGGCCAACATGGAAAAGCAAAATAATTGTGGGTTTTCAAGAAGTCCTGTCTTCCATTTACTGGCATCTCCTACTTCTGAAAAGGCATTCATATAACAGACAGGTTTGTATGTTCTACATGCAAGAACAGTATCCAGAAACTAAATGATTACAATTTTAGTCGTTCAGGATAACAAAGAGTCGGAATCCTGAAGGGTATACTGGTGACTTCCTTTAATATCATACAAATGAAACGTGTTTTACTCTATGATATTAAAAATATGTTCCTGGTTTTTTTATTTTATGGAACATTGAATTCCTAATATACTGCTCATGTTTCTTTCCAGAAAGGGCACATTGTGTCAAGTGTTATAAATAGAGTGTTATTAAAAGAAGCCAAGTCTACTATGTCATAATAGCCTTTGTGTGCCTGCTGAACTAGTCAGTGTTTTGAACAGGATAGGGAAGCTGTGTTCAGATTGTCAGGGCTACAGAGGATATTGTTAGGCAATTAGTGTGGGGTAGGAGAATTTTATTTTCATTTAGAGTGTTGAATTCTGTTTTATTTTTTTTTAAAAGACAATTATTCTGCCCCGATTGGTAATCAGAAAGTAATTAGAAAAATCCTTCCTTGCCATGTACGAAAGCACACTAAACATTGTACATGCTGGTGAGTGTCTATAAACATTTTGGGTAGAGGAGTGTTTCTATGTTTATAATTATAAAGGAAGATATCTTATTACATGCTACAGAGATTTTGAATAATTAACTGTAATCGGATCTGAGACGTTAATAATTGGTGTCAGGAGCTAATGCAGTCCACATTGAGACTGACCACTCAGCCATTGAAAGATGTATTCCACAAAATGGTCTTTCTCATTTTGCAACTGAAATTAAGCACATTTTATCATGTAGGATATACTCGGTTTATATCATGAATAAAAACATATGTTAAATCCCAAGTACCACAAAAATTGCAAATATTTTAATAATAATATGATAGCCATTTCTAAATGCACTGTTATGATTATATCATCATTGTATTTCTATTACAAGCAGTTTTGGTATATATAACGATTTCTGATAGTTTATCATGATGAGACAACTAATAAACAAGTTATGTTGTGGTAGGTACATTACCATTACCCTGAACTAAGTATATTAAAGTAGTAACTTACTTAGTTTTTTTTTTTAAATGGCCAAATAATTTAGGTTCTCAAAGCTATGCATGTGCATTTAGGGAAATTCCAGGTACTGTGCGCACTAATCTCACAAGAAATGTTCTCCTTTTGCAGCTAGTCACATTGCTAAAACTAATTAATTTCATCCATTTCCTTGGGAGCATGTACATTCTATCTTAATTGTTTTCTCCAAAGGTCTAGTATGAAACTCATGCTTATCTCATGTAAGTTGTAACACATGGTAAAATCAAGTTTCAGTAGAAACTGCAGGATTAAACCCCTAGTTCCTTTGCTGTGACTTTACTTCTATCTCAGGTCCAGGAATAGTCAACAGATGTTGTCTCTAGTGACTGGATTAACCTTTTGTGTTTCCAAAAGCTTTGTGATATTCAGTTCCAAAGATGGTGACTTTGGATCAAATAGAACTTTCTTCCAATACTGGAGTCTAATTTGTTGTATAAGAAATGGTCATACCTGTTCAGACTCATAGCTTGAGTCTGCTTATTTAATATAGCATCATAGAGAAGCTTTTCTTACAATTATATCTACATTGTAGTATACAAATTTAATTCAACTAGTTCCTCATTTTTCTTTTCTTATTCATTGAATGGTGAATAGAAAAAAACTGACATTTTCATATCTGAATATTCTTACTTTAAAAGATTCTTTTTTCTGTATTATAGAATTTTCAAGATGAGATGTTTTCTCATTCTTTATTGTGATAAAGATATTCCAAATACAATAATTGATGTTATTTACTGTATTATGAATAATAACTAAAGGAAGAAGATACCAGTTATTGATTAAAATAAGATTAATTTATTGATTTTGATTATAACTGAGTATATTCTACCAAAGATAGAGTACTTAAACTAAAATAAGTGAAAATAAAATTTTCAAACTGACTGTTCAATTTTATTTAAACAGAAATTGGGTTTTTGCTTTGTAGATCCCACTTTTATTTCAGTACCAAATATTTTTGTTATGAGTTTTTGTCATCATACTATTTCTTCAGATGATTATTACATGACTGTCAATGTTAAAACTAAATTTTTGTTTCTCCAAATTTAAATTTTGATAACATATAAGTCCTACCGATATCGGAATTTTTCTTTACTTTAATAATGTTTTGGCTTGCAGGAAAAATTGAACAACTCATATTAAACATAATAATTATCTAATAAAGGGCTTAATTCAACTAGAAGCATGTGCACACTCCTGTAACTATCATTATAGTGTGCATTTATATAGCAGCATCACCTCTTTCAATATTTTTAATTGACTCATAAATTTGCTCTGTTTAATTATGTTGGAGGTTATGGTTTATGACCTCTTTTCTATAATAGGTATCTCCCAGCATCAATTTACATCTTAAGTTCTGTCTTCATATATAACTCTTTGCCTTTTGCAAGAGAGAATTGAGCTCACCGTTTTAGTAATTTAGATGAGTAAATTGATATTAGTGATGGAGAAAATATTTCATTGTTTAGGATAATTAGCAAAATATACTTATTAGGCATTATTAATGTTAAAAAGGATGATATTAAAACTTAGTATGACATGTAACACACACTGTAGATTTGTATCTTTTAGTTTTCATCATGTAATAAACAGAAATTTTCACTTCTGTGAATATGTTAAACAAGGGGAGATACATTTTTGGATTTGGCAGAATAATAAAGTCACACAGCAACACACGCCTAAAAGCCAGGAAAAGGTAATAAAGAAAGAAATCCATAATATTAATTCTTAGTAACTATTAATTTGAGCAGAACCATGAAGAGTACTTCATTGGCAAAAGCAAGAAAAAGGAAACCTCAGTAACTTGCTGGGCTTGAACTTTGAGCAAGTGCAACTGTGAAGCATGTTAGATAAGCAGCTTAAGCACTTGCACAGGTCAGTTTCAGCTTCAGGTAGTCAGTATATCCACTGGTAAGAGCTAGGAAGATGTCTTGTGTACTGAAAAGAAAGAAAAATGTAGCCACTGTGAATACTGTATCCTGCTCATAACAAAGGCCTATGAGTCACCAGAGGCACACCCAAACCTTGACTTACCTGCAAATGCGAATTTCCTTCTTCTATTTCATGCATGTTTATTTCCCATCTCAAAACCAAAATCAAACAAGGAATGACTAGGAAGCATTTTCAGAGGCCAGTGCAAGACAAAGATTTGTTTATAAAAATCACATCATTTCCTTTGCTGTACAATTTACATGTGCAAAGGTCTTGACAGTAATAATAAGTTAAGAATGAACAATCAGGGTGAGAGAATTATTCTGTAAATGGTACTTACAGAAGTCCAAATTCAACAAGGAAACAACCCCCACTTGAAACTTATAGAATAACCAACATTGAACTCATTCTAATTCCTACATAGATTAGCATAAACAAACATTATCTTATCCTCTTCCCCCACAGAGAATGATTGTAAGAGAATCTACATGTGGTATAGTACCTTGTAAGAGAAGCCCATATAACACACATTTTAGGGGTTTCTTCTCTATTTTCACTTTAGTTTGTATAGTCAGAGTCACTATGCTGTCCTGGCTGAACTGGAACTCACTATGTAGAGCAGATTGAACTCAAATTCAGAATAATCTACCTGTCTTTACACTTGAATGCTAAAAATGAAGATGTAAGCCTATGTCAAACCATATACCATATATAGTAGGATTATTCATGCAAATCTATAACAATAAGAGCTATACCAAGAGCAAGAAATGGTGGCATGTGTGTGCAATCCTTCACTAAGTATGCTAAGAAACAAGATTTGCTAGTTCAAGGCCAGCCTTATATACCTAGTAAGAACTTGTCTCAAAAATATAAAATGCAAAATTATATTTAATAAAGGATTTGGTAAATGAAAAATCCAGTTATACCACCATATGACCTTTTTATTATGTAAATAATTATTTAAGTTGGTACACAAAAAACAAATGTTGTGCAAGTTTACAAAGTAATGAGGCATTTATACATACATTTATATGATCATATTTCAATGAGGTCTAACATCTATTGCATTAAACATTTATCATTTCTTTATGATGGAAACATTCAAAATCATTTCTTCCCACTATTGTAATATATAGCACATTACTATCATACAGATATAGCACATTACTATCATACATTTTGGAAATGGCACAAACACCCTAAACCATAGAAAACAAACACTGATTAAAATTCAAAAGTATTCCAAATTTAGGAGATAGATATTTTTCCCAAATAGAAATGTTTCTACAATGTACAAATAAATAGAGCCAAAGAAAATATGAAAGAATGTGCCTCCAGGAAGGATGGGAATAGAGGATATGGCCAGAAGGACAAAAGCTTCAGGGTAGTAGAGATATCATGGTGGAATCTTTTGTGCTTGTGTCATGTTTCTTTGTGATCGGACTAGTAGCTCAAAGGAAACTTCCTTGGCAAATTGCCATAAACCATGTTTAATTTAATAAAGTCACAGCTGCATTGCTTTCTAATGGGGAACTCTCTTGAGTCTGCATTGCTAGAGGGTATTATTATCCATAAACCAGAGCATTCTCTGGCCTGAACATGAACTTCAAGTAAGTAGAAAATGAATAGAGTCTTGAGTTTAGGGAGTAGATACTGTGAGTTTGAGTTTGAATAAATATCTAGAAGCTCTCTGAGATACATTCCTTCTTTGTCTCATGAGAAACATAGTTTAGATTTTGAAAGAATAAAATATTAGTATTATACAGTATATTATTCATTGATTTCCAAATATTCCATCAGAATATATGATTAAATCTTCACATATTTTCACTCCACAGGTGATATTCCTGACTCAGCCTCCCAAGTGCAGAGATTGTAGACATGTTATTATTAAATAATTATTAACTAAGTACAAAATTAAGACATATGAAGAGATACAAATCAATATCTATAAAAGTTTTCATTCATTTATACCTGCTCATTTTGTGTCATTGATAATTTATTATGAGGATTGAGAAATAGGTGATATGGTAGTCCCCTCTGTGTACTGTGATTACCAATAATGAATAAAGAAATTGCCTTGGCCTGTTGATAGGACAGAACTAGGGTAGGTGGGGAAGATTGGACTGAATGCTGGAAGAAAGAAGGGTGGAGTCAGAGAGACGCCATGGAGCTGCCAGAGACACATGCTGGGAATTTTACTGGGAAGCCATAGCAACATGGCAATATATAGATTAATAGGAATGGGTTAAATTAATATAAGAATTAACCAATAAGAAGCTAGAGGTAATGGGTCAAGCAGTGATTTAATTAATACAGTTTCTGTGTGTTTATTTTGGGATTAAGCTAGCTGGGAAGCCTGGAACAAATAAGCAGCCCTCCTTGCAACAATTGATACCCAACATGAAAATGTATGGTATGACATAGCCAGTAAAATGGTCTCAAAAGATGGGAAGGGTTAAGGTGTTCTCCTTAAGGACTGAAAGTTTTTAACTTAGTGTGATTACTTGTTTTCTACATTTCTTCAGTAAAAATTATTAGCGAAATTTAAATAGCAGTTAGGTTTAACAATATAGACTTAGAGAAAATTGAGAGAAGTTTTGCATTCATTGTGGTCATTATAGTATCATCATATCTAGTCAAAAGCATAAATCTTTCAAAATTTTTAAGATTTAGATCTAGTCATTGTTCACTACATGCCTTTGTTTCAGTATAGAATAAACAAGAATGATCATCACAGCGTGGGACAGCTGAAAGAGGAATTAGGGGGAGAAAACTAGCATAGGAGGACTGGCTAAAATTGGTTGTAGGTTTCTATATGAAGGTTGACTGCAATAAAATGCATGTATTAAGGGAGTGGTGGATAGAGAAGAGTATGATTGAATGCATGATGAATTCTGTGAATTATAATGGTTAAGGATGGCCATGTAATCTTTTCTTGCTAATAATGACTAAAGAAAGTAAACAAAAGCGTAGCAAATCCTAAAGCCTGTTTTACTAATTTCCATGACTTTAAAATCTATAGAATACACTGAAGATTCTCAGTTAGTTGTGCATAGGAGGAGCAGGCATGTAGCACTTTTGGAAAATATAAAATTATTTCTAATTGTTGTATGGTGAAAGAGAAATTCAGTTGAAAATGACATAATTAATCTTTTGGTTATCTTACTTTGTACATACAGGACAGTATTACTAAAGATAGTGTAGTAATTCGGGGGCAAAATAACATCAAAAGGTGTCATTTGGGAACATATGTATGCATTTTATGATTTGTAGCTTTCGTTAGAGACTCCACTGCATTTGTTCACAGCCGAGAGGAGATATAATGAATATTTTCAAGTGTTCACAGAACTGTGTCTAGATTACCAAGATATTTAAGTAAAAAAGCTGTGCTCTCAGTATGGGTCAATAATGTCCAGTAGCTGAGTGTCTGAAGAGCATAGACATGAAGAGGTGATATATTATCTATGTTGGAACTAATTGAATTTCACGTTTTTTTTTTTCTGTGTGATCTAGACACTTAGCTCTTTCTACAAGAATGGGAATCTGTGTCTTTCCTTCTCTGGTTCTCAGGCCTGTGAACCATGCCTGTAGTTTTCAAAAGTAAATTCATATAACTCTATAGCTTCCAAATTTATATAAACAAAAGTATAATAAATGTGTGCATAAATATGTATATAAGATATGCATATATATATTGCATTCCTTCTGCTTTTTTCAATGAGACTTTACTAATTTTCTCAAAATAAAATTCTGACCTCAGCATAATCAGAACCTTTTAAATTACTATTAATAATAGAAAATTTTGTCATATTTTATTTTACTTATCTACACTATTTGAGCATTGTATTTAGAAGTTTAATTATTCCAACAAGTGTGCTATCATATATAGTAAGGAGGGCGATGGTTTTTCCCAATGCCCAGAACAAAATAATCACACAGAAAGTATATTAATTAAATTACTGCTTGGCCTATTAGCTCTACCTTCTTTTTGGCTAACTCTTACATCTTAATTTATCTCATTTCTAGTAATCTGTGGATCACCATGTGGCAACGACTTACCAGCAAAATTTTGGCATGTCTGACTCTGGTGGTGGCTCCTTGGAATCGCTCTGACTCCTCCCTTCTTTTTCCCAGCATTCTGTTTAATTTTCCCCACCTAGATCTGTTCCCCAATAGCTCTGCTATAGGCCCAAAGCAGTTTCTTTATTCATTAATGGTAATCACAGCATACAGAGGGAAATCCCATGTACCTCCCCTTTTCTGTTTAAATAAAGATTCTGTTTTAATTTTTATCTTTAAAAATTGTAAAATTACATATGACAAAACAGGTATCAAGCAAGAATTACAATTATAATATTTATATCTACTTTATCTTTTATCATCTTTTATCACTAAGAAAAACTATAAATATAACTATATTTTTTAACTCCATCAAAGACTCCAGAACGATAAAATATTACCTAAGTAAACAGGAGTTACATTGTAAGCAACTTCCAAAACTCTAGAATTGACAGAAACATCTCACTGCCCAGACAGTCAACCAATGTTCTTCTGTACCATTGGGGTATCCATCTTCAGCCCATAATATCTAGCAGACTTTTCCACAAAGCAGGAAATTTCAAAGACAGTTCCACCTATATTGGCAGTTTGTCAGTCACTTTCTTCTATATTCTGAAGAATGTCTAGCTGACTCTTTCATGAAGCAGGAACCCTGAAAAAGTGTCTCACCTTTAGGCACATTCAATAGTCACTTCTCTGCGGGTCCTGCATGTTCAGTTCTTTAAGCAGTCCAGTCAAGAGCAGTTTCTTGCCCAAATGGCCAACCAGCTCCATAAGGAGCCTCTTTGATGTCTATCTTCCTCTTGAAGTAATTTGGTGCTTCCAGGAACACATGTGTCTTACTGTCATGAAAAGTCATAAATTCTTAAAACACTTTAGATGTCATATTCTGTAGTCTTTGAAAGAGTTGAAGAGTCCCTATCCATCTGAACTACTTCTCTTTACATTTAGAAAATCTAACTAACATGACTACAGGCTTGACTATTATAGATGACTCTCTATTTACCTATATTTCTTAAATATAATGTATAATTAATTGAGCTGCACAATCATAATACCTTAATCAAGATCAGAAATATACATATAACAGAATTGACCTTAAATTTGTAACAATAAACCTAGATCCACACCAATGCAAATATCTATAGTATACCCTCCTTTAAATGTAAATAAACATTCATAAACAATATTAGGAAATTTGAACATAGTACTCTCCAAATTGCTTCCTGCTCTTTATTGGGTGAAGTAATTTTTTGAAGGGTGTTAAAGGTAGCCTTTCAGTGGGTCTTGGTCTATCAAACCATATTTATCAGGTCAGATTCCACAGGTTCTCATCCTCTGTGGAAACAAAAGAAGAACCTCTTTTTCAAAGCAACACATCCTTAGACCCATAGTTTAAATTCAAGATACTTTTAAAGTATTTATGTTGGTTACTTAGCTTAGCAGTTCCCAGAATTAAGTGTATCTCTGCAGTCAAAAAATTCAAAGATAACACACAATAATATACCTAATCCAGACTCTTTGAATTTTCCATTTTTTCATTGGCTTGTTTTTACTCTATTACTTTTTATACACGTTTAATATTTATTTCATTATCTTTACTCCTTTAATCTGTAACTGTCTCTTTAAATACTTTGTTTTATGTTTTTAAAAAATGTACTTCTTTTTATCAATCTCTGTACTCTTTTCGTCTCTTTCCCAAGTCTACATGCATTTATCCAACATTATGACCCATTTAGAGGTCTTTTAAGTCTGAATCTGTTCTTTTGTGTATCTATTTCTTTACTGTCCAGAAGTACTTCTTAAAATGCTAAGTGCTTTATAAAAACTTAATCTGAGGCATTACTAGGGTATATATGGTACCTTCTGCTTGTTCTGCTGAGTCTAGCATGGTGCAGCCACTCACTGCCTCCAAAACCAATGCACAATGCCCCATCTCTAGGCACACAGCCAATCTATGTTGCCACCAAGCAAGCTGTAGCATGCTGCTCACAAACCCCATTCAAATGATCAATCTCCGGAAAGAGCCAGAGGCCATGCTGACAGCACAGCCCAGAAAGCCGGCATTTCAAAACCCAGCTCTTATTTTCCTGTTATGGCTGAATCAGGAAAACCTCTCTTTAAGGAGTCTCAGCATGCCTCCAGCAAGAAAATCCCATTTGGAAAAAATGCAGCTAAACTTTGTTTTTCAGTGTCTAGAATTCCTTTGCAAACCCTCTGAGGTTTTAGGTGGATTTTAGTTAGCCATGTTGGGTGCCAATTTGTAATAAGGAAGACACTTGTTTGTCCTGGCTAACAAGAATGGAAATAATCACACAGAAATTGTATTAATTAAATCACTGTTTGGACTATTAACTCTTGCTTCTTATTGGGTAACCCTTATATATTAATTTAACTCATGTCTATTAATCTGTGTATTGACACGAGGCAGTGGCTTACTGGCAAAGTTTCAGCATGTCTTATTCTGGCAGCTCCATGACTTCTCTTGATTTCACTCTTCTTTCTCCCAGCATTCTGTTTAGTTTTCCCCACCTAGCTCTGTTCCCCTATAGCAGATAATAAATAACACAGTTTCATTATTTATTAATGGTAATCATGGCATACAGCAGGAAATCCCACATCAATCATAAATAGAACTTTGTCTACATTAGCAATATATCTTATTCATATGTGATGATCAATCACAGTCCTATTTAAAATCACCATGGAAATAAATCTGGGAATACAAATGAGGATTACCTAGATTATGATATTTGAGGGTAGGAGACACACTTAAAATGTATTATTTTCCCATTAGTGTGGTTCCTAAATTGAATAAAAAGGAGGAAGAGAGATAAGAATTATGGTGGTTTGAAAGAAAATAGACCCCAAAGGTTGTGTCTGTGTTAGAAAGTGTGGCCATATTGGAGGAAGTATGTTACTCTGGGGTTGAATTTGGGGTCTCTTTTCTCAAGCTTCCCTCTGTGTGACAATCACTCAAGTTCCTGTTATGTACAAGCTATAGAACTCTCAAATAGTACTCCACCAACACATCTGCCTACATGCTGCCATGCTCCTAGTCATGATGATAATGGACTGAACCAATGAAACTCTAAATGAGCCACCCCATATTTCTTTACAGCAATAGAAACTCTTACTTAGACAAGCACATTTTGCTTTCTTCTTCCTGAGTGTGGATGCAATATGACCAATCACCTTCTGCTCCTTTTGCAATTTCTTCCCTACTATGATGCACTGTATCTCTTTGAACTGCAATCCAGAATGAATCCTTCCTTTGTCAGGTATTTCTTAACAGCAACAAGGTAAGGACTCCTATAACATGTGTCTGTAAGTAGGAATGAGAAAGGACTCAGTACAAAGCATGCTGTATCATTATAGTATTCTTTAGATCTTGGTTTTGGCCTCAGTAGCATGTCTTTGTCTAATTATATCCTGCAGGTCACATTTCCATTATTCCGTTTTCTTCTTTTTTCATAAATAAATTCATGAACAATTAGATTCATTGCCACAGTAAAACACTTTTTGTTCAAGGAATAACCTTATAGGTCAAAGTGAGATCAACCATTTTAAAGGGCATATTTTTAGGTAATAAAAAGCAACCATATAAATGTATTTTAATGTTCTTGAAAAGGAATAGAAATTCAGAATTATCAAGCAGGTTTATACATCTGATATATGGTCTATGTGTATGTGGAAGAGGGGTATGGTTTGGAAATAAACTAGTTCACATGTTTTCTGATTTTTGCACTGCTTGTTCTAGTCCTCTCCCTCCCCCTGTGACTGTAGTAAAATAAACAGATATAAGTAACATAATGGAGAAAAGGTTCATTTTACCTTACAATTTAAAGTATAGTTCATCCTGGCAAGAAAGACCAGAAAGTAGGAACCAGAAGCAACTGACTTATTACCTTGACTATCAGCAAGAGGGATGAGTGCAAGCATGCTACTATCAACTTCTCTTTGTCCATTTTGGCCATTCTAGATCCATCCAGTCATAAATTTGTACCATCTATAGTGGGCAGATCTTCCTACCTCAATGAAATAATGAGAATAATTCCCCCAAAGTATGCCCCGAGACCTATCTCTCAGTTGATTCTAGATTTTTTTAAGTTGACAGTTAACAAAAACTATTTCACTGCTTTAACATCTAACTATAAAAAAGTAAAGAACAAGTGTTCACAATGCAAGCTTCACGCCTATGCCTTGTGTTCAGTATTTGCCTCAGGAAACAACACCCAGACAAATACAATAGGCATTTCTTATTCCAACTCAAGTTACCCATAGCAGTATCCTTCATGTGCATACAGATACAGATAAAGATAAAGCCATTTACTCTTACTCCATGTGTTTATTTTGGATATGATTTTATACAAACCATCACTGATTCTATGAGTTTAGAATTCAAATATCCATTTTTTAAAACAGGTAATCAGTCCTCCCTGGTATGTACTCCAGCAATATCTTTAGCATAAATATAAAGTGATAGTGCATAGTTTAAATCTGTCAGTCCTCAAGGGAGAACATAGAAGTATGTGTTAGCCACAAATGGCCTGTAGATTTTGGACATTATTAATGTAAAATCATATTGCCTTGCTTCCAGTTGAGTGCTTTATCATTTTCAAACCATTTCTATAATCTCTCTTCTTGCTTTTAACACTATTTTCTCATTTTATTTCTTAAGTGATTTCCAATATATCCTTCCCTTCATACTTTCACACATAATAGTCTGACAAAAATATTCCGTTTTTCTAAATAAAACCTGCACATAATGCACATATTTTCACACCAAACTATACATTCAGAGTTATTGTGAATGCTAGAATGCTTTAAAATTTCCACAAACCTAAGAACCAACAGTAAAAATCATAAAATGATCTCAGATGTAAATTAAAAGCAATGTCAGATTTGAAGTTGCAGATAGGTCCCCTGCGCGAGTAATGGATAATTTGTCAAATAATATAAAATTGAGTCATGAAATAAGATACTTTTTGACTTAATTTTGTATCACCTAATCCCATTTGAAATGCTTTTGCTCATTAAATAAAGAAAATATAAGTATGTAATGTGTATCTTAATAAATCTAGTGAATTTACTTGCCAATATTTGAACATCACTTTGGGAGTGCTTGAGTATTGCAGACATAGAGGTTTCTTTTAATATTTATTTTTATTCAAATAATTTTCAATAAGCTTGACTAGCTATAGTTATCAACCTAGATATATTCTATTAAAATATACCGACAGTGATCTTGTATGAGTGACAAAGATAGAAAATGATTTTTTAAAAAACATTAAAAATCACACTTTTCCTAGTTTAATCAACAGTGCCACCAGGTGGTTACATTAATGCAAAAGGAATATTGTTCACATGATTGAATTTTAAGAAGTGTTTTGTGAGTTTATAATTCACAACAAAGTAACATAATTAAACATGAGTACTTGTAGCTGATGGAAAGTAGCTTACATTTTCTTGACATAACTACTATTTCTTTATAGTTAGTCATTTATTAATTCTCTAAGTTCACAAAGCCTTGCTAACCAAAGAAAATTAGTTGCATGCAGTCTCTTCTTTGTTAGTGAGTACCATTCCCACTTCAATCATTTCTGCCATTTCAAATCATCTATATATGATTACAAAAGTTCCGAATGACCCATAACTAACACATTGAATATGTCAGTAATGGTCTAATATAGTTCATCATATTTCCTTCTATTTTCTAAAAATTGTACTTTAGAATAACTCATGATATTTTAACTTGTGGAATTTTGTTCCCTCAAGATTAAAGTGACTTTATCATATTATTTTCAATCAGTTTTGTAAGCTCTACTTGTTTCAGTATTTTAATTTCTTTCTAACATTCATTCAAAGTACAACTGATCTATGTTCTGTTTCCATGAGCTCTGGCCACTAGTGTCATTGCTGCTGAATCTGCTGTTCCATTACTAACAAGGGGAACTGAACTGCTAATTTGTACATTCTATTGACTATGGAACTGATTGCATTTCTTCTTGCTTTTCTGAATGGGGCCCATTTTATCAGGAGAGAAGCTTTGATTTCTTTATTTTGAATAAACTAACTTGTATTTATAAATTGGTTGTCTTTTAGTAGTATTGACTTCTACATCATCAATATGATCTATTCTAGAGAATTTAGGAAATGCAAAAACATGAATCTGAAGTATATTCTGTGATTTAGTATTTTCAACAATAACATAATCTTAAAATCTTTCCTTGTATGTTCATTTGTTTACTAATTAGATCATCTCTTCCACACATAGAAACAACACATGCTTCATGAATGTAAATGAATAAATGTGTGTATTGCATGCATTGCTTTGGGGCTGATCCCAGATAACAGTTGTAGTATCTTGATAACAGGATTAGGGGAAGGAAAGAAGTGGTTGTTGTTTTAAGGCACTGAATTCTGAGAAAATTTCTGTTAAGAAGTAGGATACAGAAGAAATGAAAGCAACCTGGGTGAAATGAGGAGGAGGGCTTTAATTGGAGAGAAGAGAGGAGGTCAGTAAAGGAGAGAGAGTAATAAACAAAATGTTTGAAAAGCTTTTAAGGTTTAAAATTATTTTTATATTACTAAAATTACACATTACATATATATATAAATAAAATATGCATATAATGTCATATTTTTAAGGTTTTTCATGTGAAACTAAGCACTAATAGTTATTGTGCCATAATAAAATATTTTAAAATATCAACCAATATAGGAATAAATAGCATAGATCATTTAAGAATCTCAGACATAAATTGTATGGATAATGTCACTGTGAATAAGCATGTTACTTTGGTCAGGAAAATGGGTAGGCTAACTGCAAATCTTCTTTTTCCCTTACTTCCTCCAAAGCTAGATGCAAAATAAACACAACCATTAACCGAAGAGACAAATGCTCTCCACTAGAGCCTAGCAATCCTATCACAGTAGACCCTCAAAATTGCAACACTAACAAAGCACAAAACAAAGATCTTAAAATGGACTTTATCAATATAATCAAGTTCTTTAAAAAGGAAATTAATTATTGCCGAGCACCACAGCCCTGGTCTGCGCTGTATGTGCTAGACCCCAGTTCACGAGCTTCGGGCAAGGGGGTGGAGGTTGAGAATACACACGCAGACCTTTAAACACTGATACCAAAGCCCTTTTTATTAGCAGCATGTAGGCTTCAATACACTGCAGTCAATGGCCAACAGGTAAAAATCCCATCCTCTGATCCTGTATGCTAGGCACAGCTTCTAGTAAATTTAATTAGAAGGTTCTAGGAGGGAAGAGCAGCTGAAGGCCAAGACTCATTAATCCCAACAATATATTCCTAAAAGAAATGTAGAACACAAACAGTGGAAGGAGAGACATAAAAGAGTTCAATACCTGAAAGTGGATAGATAATCAAGAAAGAAAGCCCAAACTGGCGGGAAATCTGAAAATGAAAAACAATGAAACTTGAACAGAAACCTCAGAGAAAAGTATCATTTACAGAAAGCAAAGGAGAGAAGAGAGCATCTCAGACACTGTAGACATGATAGAAGAAATTAATACCTCAGTGAAAGAAAATGTGATCTCTCTCCTTCTGCTCCTCCTTTGGACCTTGGGAGCTCAGTCCGGTACTCCAATGTGGGGCTCTGTCTCTATCTCCATCCATCACCAGATGAAGGTTCTATGGTGATATGCAAGATATTCATCAGTATGGCTATAGGATCGGGCCATTTCAGGCTCCCTCTCCTCAGCTGCCCAAGGACTTAGCTGGGGATATCTACCTGGACACCTGGGAGCCCCTCTAGAGTCAAGACTCTTGCCAACCCTAAAATGGCTCCCTTAATTAAGATATATACTTCCCTGCTCCCATCTCCACACTTCCTTTTTCCTAACCATCCCATTCCCCCACGCTCTCCCCATCCTCCCCTTCAAGGTCAGGGATGAGTGCACCCACCCACTGAGATGGTGGGGCTGATCTAATGGGAGCTAACCAAGGCCAGCTGGACTGGGACTGAAAAAGCATGGGATAAAACCGGACTCCCTGAACATGGCGGACAATGAGGGCTGCTGAGAAGCCAAGGACAATGGCATTGGGTTTTGATCCTACTGCATGTACTTGCTTTGGAAGGGCCTAGCCTGTTTAGATGCTCACCGTCCTAGACCTGGATGGAGGGGGGAGGACCATGGACTTCCTGCAGAACAGGGAACCCTTATTGCTCTTTGGACTGGAGAGGGAGAGAGAGGGGAGTGGGGGGAGAGGGAGGGAAATGGGAGGCGGGGAGGAGGCAGAAATTTTTAATAAAAAAATAAAAATAGAAACAACAAGAATAACAAGAAAACAAAATAATAGGAATATTACAAAACACTAAATGCTAAACATGTTAGATCCTGGCACTCTTTAATTACTTCTACAATTTCATCAAAATTCTACAATTCTCACTGAATAGATTTTTTACTTAGCTAATATTATTATTGTTAATATAGCCTTTCAAAATGAATTGTTGAAAGTATATTAAATAAAGAAAACACAATTTTGTGTTCTATAGCAAAGGAAAAAAAAGAAAATGTGAAATATCAAACCTCCTGACACAAAACATCCAGAAAATCTGGGACACTAATAATGAGGAAGAAAGATACTAAGGGCAGAGGACCAGGTAGATTCTGGGCAGTTCATGTCGCCAGGAAATGACAGGAAACTACACCCACGGTATGTAAATTATATGACTGGCTAAACAAGCCCTGAACAACACCCCTTGGACTGGGGGAAATTCAGACAAATCATAGCTTAAAAGAGTGAAAAGAATTAGTCCTTTTCAGGGATGAGTACCATAATTGGTTATTTTTAAGTGGCAAACCTTTACCTCAAATACACAAAAGCAACATTAAATTGTCAACAGGTTCTATTTATAGATTTATGTGTGTATGCATGTAAGCATGTAAATGCAACAATAATCAAAGAGAAAACATGGATTTAATCAGAAGAAGATGGGGGAAGAGTACATGAGATAGGAGGGAGGGATGAAATGGATAGGGAGTACTGATGTAATTTTTATTTAATTAAAACATAATGACTTAAAGAGTATATGACCACATACCCAGGTGTTCTTTATGGGAAAAGAGCAGGCATCATATCTACAGATTAATGAAATAAAGTGGTCAGGTTCTTGGCATTGTCTGTCAGCAGAAGCATGAGGAGTCTTGCTACCACAAACAAATTTGAAAAGGACATAATGATTATTAGTCAACATTATCCACTGTGAAGAAGGACATAATGATTATTAATCAACATTATCCACTGTGAAGAGCATATAAATATCCTCTGTAAGTAAATAATTCACAGTTTGTCCCATTAACCATTGTACAAAAAAAAATGGAAGGTACTAAGGGGAGATGGCATGACATGGGCAACCTTCTGAAGTCCCCAGGATAGAGCAGTTATTATTATTTTTAAGATGTAGTTCATGTAAGTAGGCAGTGTACTGCCTTTTTCTCTCAACATTGCTGATACTTTACTTTCCTTATTTTTATGTTTATTGACATGTTCTCACATTTTAGAGAAACTTTGTCTTAGACACAGTTTTATAGACACACTCTGTGTAGCAATATTGTTTATTAATATTTTTATATGTTCATGAGAAAATTCAACAAAAGGTAATTTTAAGCCTTTGTACTTGTTACAAAATAATACTTATGTTAGTTATAAGAAAGCTATATAAGGAACACAGAACATTGGTTCTTTTTCCACATATTTGAAAACACTGTTATCAGAATACAGAATCTTATGGGATTTCTCAAGTGAAAAAGACATGAGTTTTGTGTGTGTGTGTGTGTGTGTGTGTGTGTGTGTGTGTTTGTTGTTTTAATAGTTAAATTGAAACTTAAGCAATATAATGTCAACAGTAAGTGTAGATACTAAAATATATCATATACATGATGGAGAATTACATATGGATAATAGACGAAGACGTATATGGAGATTTTGAGAACTTCTTGTTCAATATCACATCATATGCTAGGGTGGATTTAATTTAAGATTGTCAGTAAGTAGAACCAGAATCCTTTCTTTTTTTTTCTTTCTTACATGTCTATTACAACCTTAAAAAATGAAATTGTTGAGCATTGCTTTTCTTTGTTTCTGCAAACTTCACTGAGCTCTTCTATCTATAGAGTGTAAGAGAGGCAAGAAATTTGGAAATTTATATCAAGGAAAATTTCAACAGCAAAAGCAACCAAACATTTTGGGCAAAATAGTTTCTCTTTAGCATAAACTTATTGACATAGAATCATGACCATATTTTGGTTGTGTAAAAATTTGAGTCAAAACAAGAAGTAAGATTATTGATAATACCATATTATGGCAAAAATAGCACAAAGCATATGAAATATGTACTTATAAAAATATCTCAGAATAACTTGGAGGTTTGCTAAATAATACATTAAAAATAATAGGAATAAATTTTACCAAAATTCTGAAAAAAGAAGATGCCTAAAGAAGTAAGAATTTTAAATATAGGAATGACTTATTGAATGCTGTATTCAATAGATTATGATTCTAAGCTAAGTTTTGGTTCCAATAAAGCAAGGCAAGACCATACCCTTACTCTTGAAATAATAGCAATAACTACCTTTGAGAACAGATTTTCAAATTTCCTTTTATGTTCTGTTTCTTATTGTTGTTCCTGTTTTGTTTGCTTGCTTTGTAGAAATAGTCTCTTACTATGTACCTCTGGAAGTCCTAAAATACACAATATATTCAAGGCTGGCCTGGAATTTACAGAAATTGACCTGCCTCCCAAGAGCAGATACTAAAGGCAGTGCCTAATTGATAAACTCCTAAGGATTAGCTGAGAAAACCATACCAAAGAAGATTATTAAATATTATATAAAATCTAAATGCATTTATTACTTTTGAAAAATATTTTAACTCACATTGAAAATATATTTTTCTCTTTCTTTTTATGAAATACTTCCACTAACAATGATTATTGAAATTGAAAAAAATTATCTGAGTAATCAAGAACATTACCCATTGATTTCAGTGAGAACTAATTTCTCCTTAGAAACTTTGATAACCAAGTAAGGCTAGATTTGTAGCTCATAAATTCTCTATTATTTCAAAAAGATTAATTCAGTATGATTTTTTGCATATTGTGGGTCATTGGGAAAAATAATAACCCTGCTGACTTCATAAAGAGGTTCCAAACCATTAATGTACAAAATTAGTAATAAACATTTAACACAGACCCTGGAGGAAGACCAGATGTTCCTGCCTAATTAGAGGAGTCCTGACCCTATATGACAATACATTTCATTCACATTTTGAAATAAGCACAATCCAACTTTGACTGCATTAATGGAGCTCATAGCTTCAAGCTTTTATGAGTAAGGAAGAGTCAAAGAAGAGGAAAAATTGAAACATGTGAAAGTAAAAATTAATAGCAATGCATTCAAGGCTACTTCCTACTTTCTCTTCTCTCAGATTCAGTGTGGTCAGATTTATATTGAGATCTTTACTCCATTTGGACTTGGGTTTTGTGCATGGGCATAGATATGGATTTATTTGCATTGTTCTACATGTTGACATCCAGTTATGCCAACACCACTTGTTGAAGATGCTCTCTATTTTCCATTGTATAATTCTAGCTTCTTTGTCAGAAATGCTGTGTAAACAATCAAGATTAGCTATTACAAAGCAAAAGGTACAAGCATTAAAAGGAAGCAATTATAACCCAACAGTCCAGATAGTGATGGCCTATATGTGGCTGCAGTATCAGTCCACATCCTTTCTTTTCCTTCATTAATTACAATATAACCACTTCTGGCAATGTGTCAATACTTTCTAATGAATTATACTTGCAGAGCAGACTAATTGTTGCATTCTAATGCAAAAACATTACTAACAGTAAAAGTAGAATAAATGTATAAGAAGGAAACATAAGGAAAATAACTGCTACAGAAATAACTGAGTCACTTAGAGTATTTGTTTAAGAAGCAGTCCAGGTAATTTATGCTACACAAATGTTGGTGATTATTAGGATAATTAGAAAAAAAAGAATATATGTCACCTACAATGTAGCACCAAATAATAAAGAGTTGATAATATTGAAGGGATGATAGATGGCTGTTAGGAGATGTTATTCTAACATATATGCATGCATGCATACATACATACAAAATTGCATACATATAAACACACAAAATTAGGCACAAAATATAGAAAGCTAACATCTAAAGTAGTTTCTAATGAAAAAATAATTCTTTAGGAAAATATGTCACAAACAAACTTAGGAGAAATGTGAAGACATTTCTTAGAAGTTTTAAATATAAGGGCATAATGGCAGGAAAACAGTCATTAAATGTGTGTCTGTGTGTTAACAATCATTACCCTGATAAAGCAGATACATCAATAGATGACATTTCCAAACATGGAAGGAGTCCACAATAACCTGCTTTCTCACTGTGTTCCTCAAGTAGTAATTGCCAAGTTTTCCTCTTTTAGTTAATAGTCCTACTTTCTTTGCATTCTGTAAAATGTGGCTGTAGTTTGTTCCTGGAAATTTGATGTATAAGCGAATAGTAGACTGTTTATATTACTTTTTTGACAACATTATGAGTGTTTTCTAAGACACTTTATGAACATTTCATAAGATTATTTAAATTATTTAAGATTTTAGTGAGGTTAGTCTTCCCTATATGTCAAGAATAGTTCTTTTCCTTATATTAAACTTGAAATAATCATCCTGAGTAACTATTAGACAATATTCTCCATTCTGTAAAGTATCATGCATTATGAAGAGTGATTATGATACATATATTCTATAGCACTAGAAATTGCAGAAAAGTAAAATCTGATGCACACATCAGATAAAACAACTAATATGAAAGGATTACAATCTACTTTAGTGTGAAAAGTGTACAGATAATAAATGACTATAGATTCAACACACAATATAACATTTTATCTATATTATCATTCGTACCAGCAGAACAGGCACTATCCCATGGAGACTCTGCACTTGGTAAATATGAGTGGAGTGATAGAGGAAGAAACACTGCACAATACTGAATAGAAAACTAAATTACTAAAATATATACTGAGACATATGGGACACAGTTACACTTATAATAGAATTTGTTTTCCTTAGCAGGAAAGAACTGTATCTCCAAAGAAATTTCTTATGGAATTATGACAGTCTCTTCCTCATTCTTTGTGTAAACATTTGTGTTTTGAAATTGCCATTTGTTTGAACTCAATACTATTAAACATCCTTTGAATATCATTTTACAAAAATATGAGAGCTATCTATTACCTTGTAAATTTGTAATTAAAATGTGAGCCAAGATTTCAGCTATTGCAAACTTTCAATAGCTCTCCTACATAGCTTTGGCTGAAGGTCTTGTTTCATTCTTATAGTAATGTCAACAATGTCACTGGACTGTTTCTGTGGCATGACAACAATGTTACAAGACATGGGTTATCTAAGAAAGTGAAGTAAAGATTACAGGAGCCTCTTGGTCTTCCAGGCCCTACCTTGCACGGAACTATGATGACTCTTCTTCCTAGCTTTGGGGAGTGAAAACAGGCAGTTCATTTTAGAGGCCTTCTCTCAAATAAAATAAAAGACACCAAGCACAAACTCCGGCTTCCACAACTACAAGCATATATGCGTGTATTCACCTGTGCAGACACGCATGCACTAACAGGGTACATAAATATTCATGCGCACATGTGCACACACACATGCGCACACACACACATACACACACAACTGTACATGAGAACTGTAGAGAGAAAACTGATTTTAAAAGGGTTGGCTACCCACTTTAATGACTAGACCCCATGCATAGTTTAATCATGCTTTCCTCTGGGGCTTGCCTCTTTCTCTGGCTTTTGTGCATCAGTGAGGTCACTCTCCTTACAATATTATTTTCATGTACTCACCATGTCTCACACCTCCACAATGAACTGAAAACTGTCTAAAGTCACCTTCAAAATAAAGTAAACCTTTCCATTTTGTTTGAGTTGTTTCTCTCACAGTAATACATAGATCTCTAAAACATCAACTCTACACCTATCTATCATATCTCCATGAATATTTTAGTCAAAACAATTTTTTCATAACATAAAGCACTTTATCCAGAACTACAGAAGATTAATTAAAAATCATTTTATTCCATTCTTTTTATGTATATACATGTGTTATATGTACATTTGTGCACAATGTGTGTCTGAAGCACATGTTTGCATGGACATATTCAGAGGTCAAAGTTGAAATCCATAATTTTACCAAGATCATCCTCTAACTTATTTATTAAAGCAAGATTTCTCATCCTTCTGAGTGCTAGAATTATGGCCTGGTGGTTAAACCTAGCAGACGTTATGTAGTTTATAGAATTTAAGCTTCAGTACTTAAACTTGTCAAACAAGTGTCTTATCCATGGAGACATCTCCTCAAGTAGAATTCACTCATTTTAATGTGAATCCATATGGCTCACATCTCATAGTTTGGAAAAAAAAGGTATTATCTCTTAATATCACTTCAGTTATCAATGTATTAGGAAAGAAATTAAATAGCACATAACATGATGCAACCATATTCAGGTGATATAGATAAATATAGTAGTAAAATTTATAAAGTATATAAATATATTAACGACAGATGTCAAAGGATTTAGGTCAGATTTCTGTTTCACATTCCAACAAACATTCATAAGCTTGTATGTCTAATTAATTTCCCAAAACATTGTCTGTCCCATGTAACTTTCTTCCATTTTAGGGTAAATTCTTTTGCTATGGTACTGCCATGTCTTTGGGCAGAGTTTTATTTTGGATATGTTACTCATTGGTATTTGAAACCTTGTTGTGGGGCTTCCAAGGTTGAAGTTCTTTGACTCTTTTTCAAAATCACAAGTTGAGAAAGTCTGCACAATTATGATTACCAATTGCAGATTATGCTCCATTTTCTTTGCTTGTTTATTTTGCCCCAAAGAGAAAAGGTACTATCTCAGTTTTAACTGGAAGAAATTTCTGTAACCTTGAGAACAAACACTTACATTCCATAAACTGCTAGCTCTAAAATAAAGAAACAAGAATCTGTGAAACCATTCATTGCAAGGAAGTCCTTTAAGTGAAAAACCCATTCCATATTAGTATTATAAAAATGTAATGCCACAGGGTTATCACTCAGAATAGAGACAACATTTTTCCAAAGAACAACTATTGTTGAATGTTTTATTTTTCTGCTCCTTGGTATTTTAACTGAAATATATATAGGTTATTTTATGAAAATCCACAAATTATCTAAGGCATGAGGAATATTTTTACAGGAAGGAATACACATCTTTTTCAGAACATATGCTCATTGAATTCCATAGAAAAATAAGAAAGATAAAAATATTTGAAAGAAAAAGTTCTTAATGCCACTTCTAGAAATAACAAACTCTAGATATGTTTCCTCAGTGAAAACAACCTCCTTCTATCTCTACGAGCGACATATTCTGTACAAGCTTGTCCTTTGGTCATTGTTGATAGAGAGTTGAATTGCCATCAATGATGACGGCTTTGAATGAGAAGTTTGTCTATCTACACCCCATCTCCTTATTAACTAGGCTGCAAACAGCCAATTTAACAGGGAAGAAGCACAAGTGTGTATTGAGAGAATGTTTTGTTCCTGCATGGAAAATCTTCTTGATCATTTTATAATTAAAATTCCATGTTAATTTTCTTCATCTACCGCCAGGTGGAGGTTCTATGGTGATATGCAAGAAATTCATCAGTATAGCTATAGGAACTGGCCTTTTCAGGCTCCCTCTCCTCAGCTGCCCAAGGAACTAACTGGGGGCGTCTCCCTGGAAACCTGGGAACCCCTCTAGGGTCAAGTCTCTTGACAACCCTCAGGTGGCTTCCTAAATTAAGATATATGCTTCCCTGCTCCCATATCCACCCTTCCTGTATCCCAAGCATCCCATTCCTCCGAGCTCCCCCCATTCTCCCCTTCACGCTTTTCTCTCCCCATCTTCCCTTGGCCCAGTCTCGCCCAACCCTCAAGTTCCCAATTTTGCCTGGCGATCGTGTCTACTTCCAATATCCAGGAGGATTACTATATCTTTTTGGGGGGTTCACCTTCTTATTATCTTCTCAAGGATCCCAAATTATAGGCTCGATGTCCTTTAATTATGGCTAGAAACCGATTATGAGTGAGTACATCCCATGTTCATCTTTTTGGGTCTGGGTTACCTCACTCAGAATAGTGTTTTCTATTTCCATCCATTTGCATGCAAAATTCAAGATGTCATTGTTTTTTACCGCTGAGTAGTATTCTAGCATGTATATATTCCACAGTTTCTTCATCCATTCTTCCACTGAAGGGCATCTAGGTTGTTTCCAGGATCTGGCTATTACAAATAATGCTGCTATGAACATAGATGAGCAAATGCTTTTGTAGTATGATTGGGCATCTCTTGGGTAGATTCCCAATAGTGGAATTGCTGGGTCCTGGAGTAGGTTGATCCCGAATTTCCTGAGAAACTGCCACACTGCTTTCCAAAGTGGTTGCACAAGTGTGCATTCCCACCAGCAATGGATGAGTGTACCCCTTACCCCACAACCTCTCCAGCAAAGGTTATTATTGGTGTTTTGGATTTTAGCCAATCTGACAGGTGTAAGATGATATCTCAAAGTTGTTTTGATTTGCATTTCCCTGATAGCTAGGGAGGTTGAGCATTGGAGCACCGGACTGAGCTCCCAAGGTCCTGATGAGGAGCGGAAGGAGAGAGAACATGGGAAAGAAATTCAGGACCATGAGGGAACCTCCACCTGGCAATAGATGAAGAAAATGACTGAGCCCCACATTGGAGCACTGGACTGAGCTCCCAAGGTCCTGTTGAGGAGCAGAGGGAGAGAGAACATGAGAAAGAAAGTCAGGAATGTGAGGGGTGCGTTCACTCATGGAGACAATGGGACAGAACTAATGGGAGATCACCAACTCCAGTTGGAATGGGACTGATGGATCATGCGACCAAACCCGCCTCTCTGAATGTGGCCAATAGTGGGGGCTGACTGAGAAGCAAAGGACAATGGCTCTGGGCTCTGATTCTTCTGCATGGACGGGCTCTGTGGGAGCCTTCTGGATCTGTGTTGATCACCTTCCTGGACCTGGGGGGAGTTGGGAGGACCTTGGTCTTAACATAGAGTAGGGAACCCTGATGGCTCCTTGGCCTGGAGAGAGAGGGAGGGGAGGTATGGGTGGATGGGGAGGGGAGGGAAGGGGGAGGAGGAGGGGAGGGAAGGGTCAGGAGGAGGGGAGGGAAAGGGGAGGAGGAGGGGAGGAGATGGAAATTTTTAAATATAAAAAAATAAACCATGAAAAAAAATTCCATGTTAATGAAGAACCTCAATGAAAGACCAATTGCCTAGCATGTGCTAAACTTTGGGTTTATTGCAAGTACAAGAAAAGAAAATAAAGAAGAAAAGAAAAAGATCCATGGTGAGCAATTGCCTGAAAATTGATATGAGAACAATGTTCTAAGCCCTGGGACTAGAACACCTCAAAAAGAAATGTCCACATTAATCTTCCATGTACCTCCTTGCAATGAAATATTTGTTTGTGCTCCTTGAACTTTTATTTGCCCAAAACAATAATTAGCACTTTTATAAAGGAGTCTTTATTAGACTTAGGTTACTTATTCCTAAAAACCACAGTAGCATGCTATTTGAATTCTGTATTTCATATTGATTTGTATCTCCATTTTGGAAGAAATTTACTAAAACTACTTAGATTAACCTTTAAACTATTATCTTCTTGTTATTAGAAAAGTATGATTTTAGCTGAACAGTTTTCTTTTTCAGTCTAGATTTTTATTCAGGCATATCATAGCAGTTTTAATTTCTTGTACTTTATTTTAATTTCACCTGCAGACCAAGTAGGTGACCTGATTCTGTGATGAATCTTCTATGCAGATATAAAGGTATTGATAAAACAGTAAGATATAAGAGTGTGCGAGGCCCTGTCTAGCATCTAATACTTATAGCATCTAACTTGGAGAAGCCAGTTCCATCTTTGATTTTTATGTCATCTTGTTTTTGCATTCAAATTTATGGACACCAAGATACTTAGTGGGCACAGAGAAATTACTTTCTGAAGTAAAATGTTTAATCCCCACAACTCATATTCAATTGTCTATGACTCCTGAGCAACAGTTGTGGATTCAAAATATGTAATCCACATGCTTCTCTTAAACAGAGCCACTACAGAAAACCAAAAATAATTAAAATACAGAGTTATAGGGCCTAGACTCAATGGATACATCCACAAAACTCTCCCATACCTAAGACTCAGGGACATTGCATGAAAACTGGTAGAAATACTTATCATAAACTTCATGACCTTTATGTTCAGTTATGTATTAACTAATATATACAGTTTCAACAGTGTTTTTAATGTATCTATGTGTCTCTCTGTGGATAAAAGCAGATTATGAAACAATAGATGGAAGAATTCACAATTACAGCTATATCTTCTCTCTTCTTTGGACTGGGACTCATATCATGTCTTTGGCATTTGGGCGAGGAAAGACAGAAATGGCACAATGAACTCTCTCACCCTCTGGCTTGCAGATGATATACTGCATGATCCCTCTGCATCATTGTACTTGTATGAGACATATACTCATAGTACTTTTTATTAAATATGCTAGATCTATTATGTATTTTTCTTATCTTTTTATACTACAGTATAACCATGACTTATTAAAGAGATTAATTTTAAGATTAATTTTAAAGGATTCAATTATAGCATTCAATTATTAGTTATGCACAGTTTATTTCCCTTGTACCTTTATGTTAAATTTTTATTGCACCTCGGACTTTAAGGTCCTGCTGAACATGGAAGCAATGTTCAATACATAGAGACTCGTGTCCAGGATGTCAACTGAGCTGAGACAGATGTAATGGATCGTGACCTTGAGAAAGCAGAGATACACAGGCAATTTCAGTGTGATGAGAATCTGCAGAGTACAAAATCTGCCACATGCATGGGGGACAAGCTGTGAGATAGAAGGAAACAGCTAAAATCACTGGGAAAAGCTCACTTTAAAGAGCATGTGTGATAGCTTCTATTATGAATTAAATTAAACCTTGAATGTTATACCTTTTAAAGGAAGATGATTGCAGACAGTTTAGACTATTGACATTTATTTCTAAGAATCTCTTCTATCTGAAATTCTAGTAAAAGTGTTCTTTCTGAGTAGGCTATAAAACTCACTATAGTAGCTGGCCTTTATTTCCAATTATCTTGAAAATTTACCTTATAAAATAGTAAATTATTGAAGAACTTGTACAGTTACTCATTAAGCATATCTCTTCTTATCTTTCTGCATAAATACAAAGGGAAAATAACATATGCTCAGGATAGTTTGCATTTCCTTTCTTCTTTATATGAATCCAACCTTATTTCTCTTGGCTAAGTTTGTGAAGAGAATTTCCATTTTATTTCCCATGATAAAGAATTTTAAATAATTAATTAAATGTTACTTTAAGAAAATATTTTCACCAAGAACTGTAAATTCTCTGCACATGAGCATTAGAATGTAATGCAAGCTTTTGTAAGAATAAAGGAGTAATTTCTCCTGCAGCATTGTGATTTTTTCCATTGTTTTTGAGTGAGGCAGGATGTCACTGTGAAGCCCTAACTAGCCTGGCACAAATCTCTCCAATTTAATCAAACACACAGGAATAACCCTGGTATATCCTACATGTTTCTAGAATTACAGTGTGTGCCACACGCCTACCTCATAAATTGAAAATACTAAGCACTGTTGAGTTTTACATTTGACTCAAAAGTATCACTGTTTCTAAATTCAAGAAAAACTTATAATTTTCATTACCGGAGAATAAGGTTGAAGAAGTTATTATGCAGTAGCCAAAAATCAATCAAGGAGAGTAGAGAACCAGGAATTAAGGGTAATATAAATGTTGCAGACAATAATAAATTGTAGGAAGAAAAGAAAAGGAAACACTTAGTATAATTATGAATGGCTATTCTCATATTTATAACTATTCATATTGATATCAACCTGTGCTATTTGATTCTGATAATCCCACATTCTAAAATTTTATAATTGCTTAATTAAACAACTCACTGATTTTTGACTCGAGGACTATTTCTCTCTCTTACTAAATTCCATCTTCTGCTAGCCCTATCAAGTTTGTTTTCCTTAGTTGTATCTTTTCTCACAATGAATGACTGTGTGGTCTTATCACAGTTATCCTTATTACAAATTATGTAAATGATAAATTATAAATTTACATCTTTATTTGGGAACTGTTGTTTGTGGATATTTTCTGAAAGAATATCACATGGAAAAATAGGCTAAATGTGGTAGAGATACTTTCCTGGGTACATTTCTGTTTAAATACTAAGGGACTCCTCTCATCCTCCTGATTCACCCTCTTTTATCATATATTTTCTATTAAAAATTCACTTTGAATCCTTTTAAAATATTTTCTGATGTTTACTAAATAAACTTAAAATTTCTTAGGTAAGCTTTCTACAATCACTTAAGACTTTTATACTCTCTTTTTCTTTTTTTTCTCATTTTTTTATTAAAAATTTCCATCTTCTCCCCTCCTGCTCCCCCTTCCCTTCCCTCCCTTCCACTCATACCCCCACTCCTCCCCTCTCCAAGACAAAGAGCCATCAGGGTTCCCTTCACTATGTTAAGTCCAAGGTCCTCCCAGCTCCCCCTAAATCCAGGAAGGTGAGCAACCAAACTGACAAGGCTCAAAGTGAGCCCGTCCATGCTGTAGAGTTCATGCTCATTGCCATTGTCCTTGGTTTCTCAGTCCTCCTCCACTGTCAGCCACATTCTGAGAGTCCGGTTTGGTCCCCTATTCCATCAGTCCCATTCCAACTGGACTTGGTGGTCTCCCGTTAGATCTGTCCCACCGTCTCTCTTTTTCTTTAATTTCTATCATTCTTCCCATTTCTAAGCTATAACCTCAATTTAGCAGCAGTTATCTGTAATTAGAAATGTTTATAATCACTTGAGATTTTATTGGCTTATTTGGTTGAGGATCCATAAAGTATATCTTTGTAGTTGATACAATATGAATAAACAATAACAGGTAATCTTGAGAATATTTCTTTCTTGAAAAGTAGTTTTCTGAGGTACTGGCGGCACATACACTTAATCCCAGCACTCAGAAAGCAGAGGCATGTGGATGTCTATGAATTTGTGGCCAGCCTAGTCTACAGACCACATCCAGCACAGTCAGAGCTACATGGATAAAAAGAAAAAGAAAAGAAGGAAACTAGATGTTTTATTTTTTATCAAATGTAAAATATGAAATCTTAGATTGTAAGGGGAAAGATCTTTTACAAAAACAATACTAACAATACTGAAAAATTGAAAATTGAAATTAACACTTTACATTTATTTATCTGTTTAGTTGGTGTGTCTTTTAAACCAAATGTTAATGTTACCCAAATTTTCTTAAATAGGGCAGTGAAAGTTTCTACACTCTGGTTCTTGTGTCTTTATAAAGTGACCTTTTTTCATAAACGCTTTAGATTTTTGCATTTTCCTACACACTGTGAAAGACTCCTGTGCCGGAGCAGAATCCATCTCTTTCCCCAAATTGTGTTAGTGCGGCATTCCTAGAAAATGACTACTTTCTCATTTGTGATTTCTACACACCTGCTCATGGGGTAGAACAGAGAAAAGTTTTGTATTTGTATATTCAAACACTCATTGGTCACCAAAGATTTAGCTTATAAAAATGAAGTGAATGGTGAAATTTAAGTAATGCTTTTCCAATTTTTTTATCTTCGATGATACTTAAAGTCTTATGAAGTAAAGACATATTTTGAAAATCACACTCAAATATCTATAAATCCAAGTGATGAGTGATTCCCCTCTGTATGCTGTGAATATGTTTTATTACCAATGGTTATTAAAGAAACTGCTTCAGACTATGGAAGGACAGAATAAAGAGAGGCAAGAAATCCAAACAGAGATATATGGAGAGAGTTGTGGAGTCGAGGAGACTCCATGTAGCTGTCAAAGTAGATAGGTGCCAAAACCCTTTCCAGCCATGTGGTGAATCACAGATTGATAAAAATGGGTTGATTTTAAAATGTAATAGATAGATAGGGATACGCCTAACCAATCAACCAAGTCTTGTAATTAATATGGTTTCTGTGTGATTATTCAGGTCTGGGCAGCTGGGAAATGAAACAGCAGTCTTCGCCTACAAAATGGCACGCCAGTGTGGGTTAACTACATCCACATAAAATCTGAGAGAGACTGAGATGGAATTCTAAACACAAAAGAACAGAGTTAAACATGACTTCTTGGTAACAGCATTTTCTCAGGGGGATTCTGTTTGCTACTGTCAAGAAAGAGGCTATGATTCATTTTTAATTGATTTTTATTGAGCTACATATTTTTCTCTGCTTCCCTCCCTGCCTCTCCCCTCCCTTTCTACCATCAACCATCTCCCAAGGCCCCCATGCTCCCAATTTACTCAGGAGAGAAGCTATGATTCCTTTAAGAGAAGACTTCGTGACTCAGCATTAGCAGCAAAATCCTCATGGCTCCTTTAAGAGCTGGCTTTCTGTTTCATGCTAGTGTGATTATAGAACACTGAACTGGACTTTGTTAACAGCTTGTTACATGTTGCTTAATGACAACATAGACCTGCTATGTCCCTGGAGTTGGGGTAGTGAACAAGGCTTGCAGAAGCAGTGAATATAACTCCACTCTGTTGGAGTAGGTAGAGCAAACACTCATGGTTGTGGAGTTAGTTCTAGCCATACCTGCTTAGCATAAAAATAAAAAGGCACTCCTGGTCAGAAAATGATTACATATACACAATAAAGACAGATTCCGATGAAAAAGACCACTGAATGGGTCACAATGTTGGATAAAATTACCTGTAGGTTAGGGAGAGAGAAGAAAAAGAGTATAGACAGCTATAAAAAGAAATAGTATTAAGAAATTAAACAAAGTCATAAAGACAGTAAAAGTGATACGAAAGAGTACAGATAGTCATAGTTTAGAGGAGCAAAACAAAATCATCCACAGAATGATGGAATATACACGGGGAGTCTAGATTATGTATATTATTGTGTTTTCTTTGAATTTTTTGACTGTAGAGAATCAAAATAATGCTCAAATTTCCAAATGATTGTTTATAAATGTTTGTTTTCATTTAAATGGGGATATGATATAAAGGTGAATACTTTGAACTACTGATACAAATTTAAGATTGATTTGTTACACTGTGTATATGTATTTCTTCTCTTGTTTAAGGTATTATGTTTATACGGCTCATTTAAAAATGCAATGTATAATTGGAAATCATAGATTAATAGTCATTTATAATAGTCAAACTAGTAATCATGTCAGGTTTTCTAGATATGTAGAGATATATTTCAGTTAAATACATAATCTTCAACATTCCAAAGACTATGAAATATTACATTTAAAATATTTTAAGAAATGAGACTTTTCATGACAATGAGAAACTTCTCCTCACAGCACCAATCTACTTCAAGTGGATTGTGGGCATCGAAGACATTTCTTATGGAGTTTGTTAGCCACTTACGTAAGAAACTGTTCTTGCTTGGACTACTTGATGATATGCTATTTGAACTGGACATGTAGGACCCACAGAAAAAATGACTGCTGATCTTGCCTAAAGAAGGTAAGATAAGCCGGGCGGTGGTGGCGCACGCCTTTAATCCCAGCACTCAGGAGGCAGAGGCAGGCGGATCTCTGTGAGTTCGAGGCCAGCCTGGTCTACAAGAGCTAGTTCCAGGACAGGCTCTAAAAAAGCTGCAGAGAAACCCTGTCTCGAAAAACAAAAAAACAAAAAAGAAGGTAAGATAATCCTTCAGTGTTGCTGCTACACAGAGAAAACTGCCAGACATTCTGCAAGACACCAAAGAAAACAACTGATGAATTTTGCCATTATAAGATAGAAAATATCTTCCAATTTGCTGTTTCATGGAACAGTCTGTTGAATACTATGGGCCTGTAGTCTGAAGATGGATTCCCCAATGTTACAGAAGAACTTTGGGTGACTGTCCTGGTAACAAGATGTCTCTGTCAAGTCTAGAATTTTGAAAGTTGCTTATAATGCACTTCCTGTTTACTTAGGTAATATATCATTTTGGGGTCTTTGAAGAGTTGAAAATTTGATAGTTACAGTTATAATTTTTCTTAATTATGATCAAAGATAAATTATATATATACAAATATTGCAACTGTAACTCTTGCTTGATACTTCTTTTGTTATATGTAATATTATTATTAAAGTTAAAACTTTTCTTTTTATTTAGATAGAAAAGGGCACATGATTTGGGGTTTCCCTCTGTCTGCTGTGAATATGTTTTATTACCATTAGTTAATAAAGAAGCTGCTTTTGCCTACAGCAGGACAGAATAAGCCAGGCAGGAAATTCAAACACACACACACACACACACACACACACACACACACACACACACACATATATATATATATATATATATATATATATATATATATATGAGAGAGAGAGAGAGAGAGAGAGAGAGAGAGAGAGAGAGAGTAGACTGAGTTGAGGAGATGCCATGTAGGAAACAAAGGAAACAGACACCAGAATATTTACAGATAGGCCACAGTTTCATGGTGATACACTGATTAATAAAAATGGGGCAATTTAATTTAATATGTAAGAGGTAGCTAGGAATACACTTAAGAAGCTATCAACTAAGCAGCTTTATAATTAATATGGTTTCTGTGTGATTATTTGGGTCAGGGCAGCCAGGAACGAAAAAGCTGTCTCTGCCTACATCCAAAAGGGATTATGATTCATGTTTTAGGTATGGTGTACTTCATAAACCACTCAAATTCTCCTTTCAAGGTTTATGTCATTTGGAAGCAAAAGTGAAATACAATCTCTTTTCCAAATGAAATCTGCACTTAACCTAAAGGGCTTTTACAAACCTGATTTGATAGACAACCTTGAATTTTTGATTTAAAATTTATTGCCTATGCTTCAAATAGTTCCTAGAAATTAAAGATCAAGTGAATGAGTAATGATCACCTGAAAGCTTGTGAAGAAACATTTAAAAATAACAAAATGTTTTTGTACACATGTGAGCCAAGAGCAATACTAAGACTTACATATCACCTTATTGGTGTTCAAAAATTTCAGGTTTTGTCTGCATTACAGTCTCAAGTAATTTTTTTATCATGTTAAATTTGTTTGAAAATCTGACTCAATAGGTTGAGGGAGTTTCCACTTGACGCATTTTCAATAATTTCCTTTGGGTGTTTTCTATTTTCTCGGGTTATAAAGCAACATGCTTTAAAGGCATGTTATTTTTATCTTATATGTCAAACACTTCAATAATTAAATATTAAACTTGGGGGATTATAACTTTACCCCAGAAATTTGATTGTTCATGACTTCTCAGAAGAAGCTCTAATTTGTTACATTTCTGTTGCAATAAAATACCATGGCTGAATAAATGCAACTTAACAAGGAGACAGCTATTTTAACTTACAGTAAGACAGCCTTTGTATGGGTATAAGAGCAGGAAGCTGACAGCTTGCATATCAATTATCATCAGAAAGAAGAAGCTGGAGGGTTAGGGGAAAAACCTACATACTCACAAATCATGCCTATTGCCGCGACCCCGGCCCCTGTCTGCACTCTATGCCCTAGAACCCAGTTCGCGAACTTCGGGCAAGGGGCTGGAGGTTGAGAATACACACGCAGAGAGAGACCGACACACAGACCTTCAAACACTGGTACCAAAAGCCCCTCTTTAATAGCACCATGGAGGCTTAAATGCCCTGCAGTCAATGGCCAACAGGTGAAAATTCTATCCTCTGATCCTCTAAGCTAGGCACAGCTTCAAGTAACTTCAATTAGAAGGTTCTAGACAGGGACGAGCAGCTGAAGGCCAGGACTTAATTAGTCCCAACAGCCTCTAGTAACTTAGATGATGTGGGATCTTAGTTAATTAGTATTAACAATAAAAGGCCAGAGTCAGATATTAAGACAGAAAGCTGAAAGATCAAAGATGCAGAGCAGCCAGACACTACAAACTTCTTACCTCTATGATATCTCAGACCAAATAACAGGGATCCTGTTTCTATGAATCCTCAGTCTGAAATGGGTGAGATCCTGCCTCAACCTTCCTAGTACTGTGATTAAAGGCTTGAGCCTCTCATGTGCTGGGATCAAAGGTGTGAACCATCACTGCCCAGCTCTCTTTCTCTTTTAGACTGGTTCCATATTCTGTAGTCCAGGATGGCCTTGAGCAGGAAGATGATCTTCCTTCTTTCTCCTCCCAAGTGCTGGGATTAAAGATGTGTGCTACCACTGCCTGATCTCTATGGTTAACTAGCTTAGCCCTCTGGTCTGCAGGTAAGGTTTATTTGTCAAAACACAAACAAAATATCATACAACATTACTTTCTCCAGTAAGACCATATATTCCAAAACTCCCACAAGTGTCATCAACTGAGAAGAGAACATTCAAATACCTAAGCCCATAGAGGAATTATTTTACTTAAATCACTATATTCTGAAGTACAAACAACTATAATAAATTCTAATCATTTATAACTTAATTTATAAGATTTTTAGTAGGCAATGCAATTTTATGTATTTCCTTTAAATATAAACCCAGTATGAATGAATTAAAAGTTTCACTGTGCATTTATTTGTGGTTATAAGGATAAATATTTAAAATGTAACTTGGAAATATGCTGGTTTAGGAAAGTCGCAGTTGTAGGTTCTCCTCCAAGATCTGTATGTTAAAGATCTACATAATTAAGAAAGCAGGGACCAGAAATTTGAGACAGAGCAAGATGGGTACGTAAAAATAGTAGGAAGGAGAGAGGAAAGGCAGGGAAAATAATATAATTGCATTTTAGTTTAAAAGATTTCAAAGTATAAGTATTTGTTTTATATTTTTCTAATTCATATTATTAACAAATTAATGTGTGCTCTGGTGATAGGAAAGTTAATGAATAGGTATACTTTATTTATGTGAGTTTTCTGAGTTCATACACTTAGCAAGCTATAATTGCTCACATGGGGAAAAGAGCAATGCATGGAGCAGTTGATATCCTAGATGTGAGAAACATAATTTCATAGACAAATAGTAATTCATAAGTACATATATTAACAAAAATATTTTAAAGAGAGATGAAGTTGTATGTTGACAGAAAATAAGCATTATTTTATACTTAAAAACAAGTGACTGTTAGGCTGGACACTTAGTTTTTCAATATAACAGATGATATGGAGAAAAGTGGATATATTAGGATTGGATACTGAGATTGATTTTGCTTAAGTAGAACAGAGATGCCTCAAATCATTTTTTGCTTTATGGTGGGTTTTTCTTTTCTTTTTTTTTTTATTTTTCTTGCAACGGAGTCTTCTGTTGGCAAGAACATGATGCTGTGGAGAACACTGGACAAAGTTCTGATATGGAAAGTCTTAGCTTGAAGACACTCATTAAACATTTAAATGGAATTACCAAAAAGGAATTTTGCAGTAAGTCTAAAGTTCATACTCATTGAAAGTATAAATATGTAAGTCTTCAGCCAACTTAGAATTATAAATGTGTAAACTCAATTCATGAGCTTCCTGCCATGACAAGGATGCATTTATTTCTCTACATAAGCAGCATCAGAATATACTTGCAAACATAGAAATATGTATATAAAGATAAAAAGAACTAAATATATGTTGATGATCTCTAACACAACATAAACTGGTTTTATGCTTTAAAGATATAAAAAACACACAGCTTTTGACTTGGTGGAAGGAAATGTTTGGTACATGCCATATTATCTTCCAGGAGAAAGGAAGGCTTGAAGGGGAATAACAATGCATACAAGGACACAAAGTCTGATACTCTGGATAATTTGAAACCAGACCTCTGATCTTGAAAGCTAGGAGAAAGAAATGCTGGAAAATCCCATGAAGATCTAAAAGTAGAATTCACAGTGTAGACATGTGAGAATTTACCTGTAAACGCTGCTGTTTAATCAGAGATTAAAACAATAGCAAACCAGCACACATCTTCTCCAAAGCAGAAAGGAAGCCAATGCAATCCACAGCTAACATACAAAATTCACCTTAAGATCAGGTAAAGATTTTAAGTAACTTGACATAAGATAGTTTTGAAAGATAAATGAAGATCATTACAAGTTGAACCGTGAGAGTCACAGCACACCAGAATAAAGAGAAAAGCAAAACACATAGGTTAAAGGAAATGTGTAAAAGGAATATTAGTAATAGATTTCGAGAAAAGTTTAGAAATCATGATTTCTTGTATGGAAGAAATGGCTGATAAGTTAAATGCAAGAACAAAATGTTGCAATGCATTAATTCTGCCCATCCACTGTGACGGTGGGGCCGATCTAATGGGAACTCACCAAGGCCAGCTGGACTGGGACTGATGGAGCATGTGATCAAACCCGACTCTCTGAATGTGGCTGACATGGAGGGCCGATTGAGAAGCCAAGGACAAAGGCACGGAGTTTTGATTCTACTCCATATACTGGCTGTGTGGGAACCTAATCTGTTTGGATCCTCAACTTCCTAGACCAGGATGGAGTGGGGAGGACCTTGGACTTCCCACAGGGCAGGGAACCCTGACTGATCTTTGGACTGGAGAGGGAGGAGGAGGGGGAAAGGGGGAAGGAGGAGGGAAATGGGAGGAGGGCAGGAGGTGAAAATCTGTAGTAATAATGATAATAATAAAGAAAAAAGAAAAAAGAAAAAATATAGAAGAATTCAAATAGACAAAGTCAGACTTTATTTAACACTACTGAGATATGGATCAGTATTATTACAGCATAGGAGAGGGATTGGATTCAACTCAACTGACCCAAAAGTAAGAATTCTGAACATTGGAGTGGTCTGTTGACACTGCACCTACATGTATTTTAACTAAGAATTTATGTGAAAACACACAATACAACATTGGTCTTAGTCTACCTGTGGCATATTCCTTTAAAAAGAGAACTATACAATTGAGCAGGTAAACAAATGCCTCCATGGGTGACTATCACTTCCCTTAAGGAGAAATTGTCAGAGCTTTCAATCTCCAGGTCCAAAAGAAAAGGGGTTGGGCTTCTAACTGTATTTTCTGATACTCTAAAAAACAAATGGTCTATATGTTGTCTTTTCATTAGGACATCGAATATTCCATGGGCTTACTTCAAACCTGCCAACAATCCTAATTTTCGCTTTGTCACTACAAAAGTTAAAGTTGGATCATATAAGTAGGAGAATGGCACGCATTCTGTCCAATTATACAATTGTATTTCTCACTCATATATGTAATTACAAAACCTGGAAGGTAGTTCTACAGCTGTACTTAAGAACATACAATTAATTATTTTGCATAATTCATTTTTTACAATGACTAAAAGATTAAAAGGAAAACTAAAATATAGAAGATAAACAAAAAAGTAGATAATATTCACAGAAATGTTGCTGGGAAATAAACATTTGGAAAAACCAGAATGTATGATTTGATACGGAGGGTCTAAAGCAGTATTTTAACACAGGCATTTAAAAAAAAAGAAGAAAAAGAAAAGAAAAGATAGGGTTGGAAAGAACTTAAATGCACTATAACAATAATCAAGACAGGAAAATTATACTAATTAACACCTTATTATTAAGCTCCTAAATATGGGAAGCCTGTATCAGGAAAAAATGATAATAAATATTTTTAAACATTGCACTGTTGAATTTTTTCACAGTGCTGCAATGTATTAATTTATTTATTAATAAATCATTGAAATGATATTTTCTTAACTGTGTTAAGAATCCGATGTAATGGTAACCATTAATATCTCCACTGAGGAATGAATGAAAGCAAACTCTTTGATGACCTAGTGCTAATCTGAGTGAAAACTGCCATAGTGAGAAACACATGAACTGATGAACTCCAGAAGCAGAAAATGAACTGTCACATATGAGACAGACAAATAGGAAATGCAGGTCATTGTAGCTACCAAGGAAACAATGGTCACACTACAGAGTTGGACAGGTGGGCTAGCAGAGATTTTCAACAACAACCTTTGAAATGGAAGCAATGTGAGCCATTCAGTGTTTTTCACTTCTCATTGGGCTATAAGACAAGAGAGAAAGAATGCTAAGTGAATGGGGGAAAAGAGAAAAGCAGAGTGGAATGCAATATAAGGGATATTAAAGAAAAGAAGAAATATATACTTGAAGGAAGAGGACAAGAAACTGTGACGAGAATAGATGGATGTAAGAAAAAGGATAAGGCAGGCTGAGGATGGACGAATAAATCCTTTACCAGAAAACAGGAATCCAGAATCCTGATGAGAACACCTGTGCTGAATTTTGTTTGTGTTGCTGCTCATTTTCCAAGGCTTTGCAGGGTTTGAATGAACACATATTTTTCTAAGCCTTTTTGCTTCATTTTACTGCATAAACAAGTCAATGGAACCTTTGCTATCCCTTCCCATGATTGCAAAGACAATCATACGTGGCATCCAACACTTTCCATCACTCTGTCCCATCCCATGCTCTCAGGACTTTCCTGACTTAGCAGCCACTTATTCTCAGCACGTTAATGAGACTGTACACTGCGCAAGTTACCAATGGTAAAGGGAAGTCTTTCTAACCTGTTCCCAAAACAGCACATTTTTTTTTGTTACTTCTCTAAATGTTTTAGTTATAATATCGTTAAAGCATTTCCTTCTTCCCCTTCCTTCCTCTGAAACCTCCCATACACCCCTCATCTTTCTCTTTTAAATTTATGGCCTGTTTTGGTATTAGTGGGTATATACCTATATTTATATGTATATACATGTATCTTCCTAAATGTATCCTGCTCATTCTGCATATTACTTTTATGTATGTTTTCAGAGCTGACTACTAGGTACTGGATAATCAATTAGTGTGCTCCACCCTGGCAAAAGCTGTTGCTCCTGGTCTCGGCATTGTTTATTTGCCTCTATTTCTCTGTGTGGGGATGGGGCCTCCAGGACTTTCTCTGGCCCACTTTCACACGTCTGTCTGTTAGTGTTGTTCTCGTTCAGCTCATGCTTAGGCATCACGTTGGTGAGAATTTGTGGTATGTGACATACTTGGAAACACAATTTCACAGCAAATGCTTGAGCCTTAGGTGTGGGAATTGTTTTTTTTTTCTTTTACATAGAACCTTTAGAAGTGGGTTCTACAACTTTGCATTGATAGATACATTGTTCTGTAACGATTGTCTTCACAAGCACGAATGCTTAAAAGGTGTTTTGACTACATGTTCATTTTCGTGACGTCTGTAGGATGGGAAGGGAAAGCAAGATATAGTGTAATAGATTTCACTAAATAGTTATTATTGTAGGTTTTACAACTATCTTTACAACTAAGACTGTAATGTTTGGAAATATTTGCTTCTTTAATTTTCTTTCTAATTACAAAAGTCCTGCCCACCTTTAAAATATCAGTGCTCATACCAAACTGGGTTATTTTTGTCATCTGCTGGAATTACTCTTAGGAACTAATCTCTGGGTTAGTGATTCAGTACTTAAGGCAGGGGCAAATGGAAAGCTGATTTTGATCTGACTTGCACTCTTAACCACAGCTCAAGGGCATTTCCAGGACTATTGATGAACATGAACTCTATTCATTGTTCAAATTAGTATTTCGTATATCATGACACTGGATCCACGCCGACAGTCATAAATGGATGATCTGTTCCTCTCTGAACGTGTCAGTGGTATATTTGAATTAGAATATTTTGCAAATGTACTCTGTGACCTTAAATGCTCACTGAAAAATATGAGCAATTTAATCATTTGTAAGAGAAAGTCCATTACAATGCCAGAAAAGAAGCCACCGAGAACTTTATGTGAGGATAATGCATGTCTTAAATTGAACATGAGCATTGAGCAAGTAAGTACAGTCAATGGAGCGATTATGTAATGTTCTCAGTTGGAATGATAATCAGGTCTCCATTTGCATTCATTCCCAGCCAGCAAAATATGCACAGTATTTACCAGGGTCCTTAATTGGTCTCTGGAAGTCTCTGGGCAATCTTCTCCATCTGGATCATTTCCTTTTGAGCAGACACCTTCCTTAGTTCCTTGTACCAGTTTCATTTAATGTGTCTATAAATAGGATAGACAGCTTTGAAAATTATCTGTTATATTTAAATTAAGTATTTCATTATGTTCTTCTCATCATTGATATTATTTAAAGGTAACACACATTTTCAGTTGAAATAACTATGGCTTTATAAGATAACTAACTCCAACTGTATTCCAGAAATCATCTAAAGAAAATTACTTGTAACTAGAAATCATGTTTCTGACATTTCAGTAGTTTGTCTACTTTTACAGTGTCCAAAGTGGAGCCTAAAAATACAAAATTACCTACAAATTTTTCTTAACGAATGGTAAATTATTCAATTATAAAGGTCTCAATTCCGCTAAGAATGTAAACTAGTTTCAGAAAATAACAATTCATCATATTAAAATTTATAATGTTTTCAGCTTTATACATATTTGAATATACATGTAAATATTAGCATTTTATCTAGATATTACCATTTTTGTTCAGAAAAAATTTATAATATATTTTTAGGAATTTCTGCTTAAATAGCTATGAAAAATAATAAATTAAACATGCAACCCATTTACAAGATAAAGTTTGCATAGCTTATGTAGGTAAAGAGAATAACTCCCACTAAGATTCGTGTTTGCTTTAGAATGTTCTCATTCTTAGCTTTAGATGAAGTTTTTTGTGGGTCTGTTCTATGTCTTTTACACTGTGTAAAATAGTCATTTGCCCCCTGAGGGTAAAAAACTTATCTCTTAATTTAAAAAAAAAAAGAGTTAAAGGCACCTAATCTTATGTCTCTGAACTATGTTCTTCATTAAAATAGTTTTGGAAAATAAAGTCACTATTTATACCTTGAAGGTCAGGTGAAAACTCAACCCTTCAACTGAACAAAACAAGTATAACAATGACATTTAGATTAAAGCTTTCATAGAGGTTAATTAGTGCATAAGCCTCTAATCTAAGTTTTCTTTTACATGTAACAGTTCGTTATACCTTTTATAATTAACATGAAATCACATGTATGGCCCTGTAGTCAAGCTCCTTTTTAGAATATACATATTTTCATTGTGTAAGACATGTGAAGACTTAATTTGACTTTTGCCTATTTCCCATTCATGCAAGTAATAATTTCGCATTATTCTATAGAAATATTCACATCATCCATGAATAATGGCATATTTTTCTTTTAATTGTCAATCAATCATGTTTTTAACTAAAAAAATTGCTTTATTGTTAAATGGAAAAATAGTTGTTTTAATTTAAAAGGAAATTTTACTATTTCAATACCCAGAATTAGATATAAAATTTAGTCTAGACATTGATTCATTATAAAGGATAGTTTTAAATATTCATGAATGACATTTGAACATATCAAATCATTTTTTCCTTGAACTAATAAATATATCTGGTATATTTTTTCAATATTAAAAATTTTTTGGTCAATTGTCATCTACTTTAAAGAAGTTTCCCTGATGTGGATTCAGTTGAGAGATGTATAGTTATATGAATATAGCAATAAATCATTAGGAGTCATATTAATGCCATGTCTGTTTTGCAAAGTAATAGTAGGCTTTCTACTAGGATTTATGGCCTAATGGGATCTTTCTCATGGAACAAGCCTTAGACACTGTACTAGCTGGTTTTTATGTCAATTTGATACAAGCAAGAGTCATCAGAGATGAAGGAAACTCAGTTGAAGAAATGTCAACATGAGATCTAGCTATAAGGCATTTTCTTTTTTTTTTTTTGTTTTTTGGCTTCCATTATTATTTTTTTCATGCTTTTTTTTATATTTAAAAATTTCCATCTCCTCCCCTCCTCCTCCCCCTTCCCTCCCCTCCCCTCCACCCATACCCCCCCTCCCTCCCTCTCCAGGCCAAGAAGCCATCAGGGTTCCCTACTCTATGTTAAGACCAAGGTCCTCCCAACTCCCCCCAGGTCCAGGAAGGTGATCAACCAAGCTGAGAAGGCTCCCATAGAGCCTATCCATGCAGAAGAATCAAAGCCCAGCGCCATTGTCCTTGGCTTCTCAGCCAGCCTCCACCATCGGCCACATTCAGAGAGACGGGTTTGGTCGCATGTTCCATCAGTCCCATTCCAACTGGAGTTGGTGATCTCCTGTTAGTTCTGTCCCACCGTCTCCATGGGTGAATGCACCCCTCACGGTCCTGACTTTCTTTCTCATGTTCTCCCTCTTTCTGCTCCTCATCAGGACCTTGGGAGCTCAGTCCGGTGCTCCAATGTGGGGCTCAGTCATTTTCTTCATCTATCGCCAGGGAGAGGTTCTATGGTGATATGCAAGAAATTCATCAGTATGGCTATAGGAACTGGCCTTTTCAGGCTCCCTCTCCTCAGCTGCCCAAGGAACTAGCTGGGGGCATCTCCCTGGAAACCTGGGAACCCCTCTAGAGTCAAGTCTCTTGACAATCCTCAGATGCCTCCCTTAAGATATATGCTTCCCTGCTCCCATATTCACCCTTCCTGTATCCCAAGCATCCCATTCCTCCGAGCTCCCCCCATTCTCCCCTTCACGCTTTTCTCTCCCCATTTTCCCTTGGCCCCGTCTTGCCCCACCCTCAAGTTCCCAATTTTTGCCCGGCGATCATGTCTACTTCCAATATCCAGGAGGATTACTATTTGTTTTTCTTTGGGTTCACCTTCTTATAATCTTCTCAAGGATCCCGAATTATAGGCTCGATGTCCTTTAATTATGGCTAGAAACAGATTAGTGATCAGTGTGAGAGGGCCCAAACAATGGTGGATAATACCATCCCTAGGCTAATGGCCTGGGTTCTATAAAAAGTAGGCTAAGCAAACCAGTAAGCACTACCCCGCTATTATCTCTGCATCACCTCCTGCCTCCAGCATACTGCCCTGTTTTAATTCATGTCTTGACTTCCTTTGGTGATAAGGAGCAATATAGAAGTGTAAGTCAAATAAACCCTTTCCTCACCAACTTGTTTTTTGGCCATGGTGTTCTGCTGCAACAATAGAAATCTTAAGTAAGAAAGACAAATCAGAAAGTTATTGGTTATTCCCAAAGTATTTGTGTTACCATTGCACATGTGGGAATGTCTTTACAAGGTAGTAATTATTGTATGATAGCTGGATAAGGCTGGTGGTTACCTTTTTCCTGCAATACCGTGGCTGTCATCTTGTAATACTATGAAAGTTATTTAATAGAAATGACGCTTCCAAGGCCTTACTGACTTGATTTGTCCATGTTCTGTGAGTCTAGTGTGTGTTGTTTAATAAAACATCCATTAACACAGAGATTGTCAAAGCGTTAAAGAGATAAAGCTAAAATGGAGTTCTCAGTCTTAAAAGGAACACTCTATCATATCTCTCCATTCAAGGTTCAAGGAAGAGAGTGAAAAATGTTAGTAAGAGTCAGCTGAATGGTGAAGGATGACTTATGGCAGCATTTTCTAAACAAATCAGGTCATTGATACATATAAACTGGCAGAAAATGTGGTGGCATGTATGAAGATACAGCAAAGTAATATCAAACAAAATCATAACACAGAAGTTGGAGTAAAAGTGGACAAGTGTGTAAACTTACCACCACCTGAGTATTATTGGTGTTTGATAGCTTCTGGGAGAGGGAGAATAAGTTTTCTTTAAAGACATATTCACTGGCAGGATGAACACACGAGGGCAAGTCCACTCCCAAGGGTGGTTGGGAGATACTAGCTGGACTTAGTGTGTTGGTGGAAGGCGATTGAACCAAACCCCAAATTGAATGCATAAGGAAGTAGGGGTGGAGATGGTATATATGGGAGGAGTTTGGGGCAGTGGATATAATCAAATATATTCTAAGAAGTTTTAAATTAGCAAATATATAATTAATGTTTCCTATATAATCTATTTTTCCTTTTATTGTTTCCCAGGGAAAGTATTTGTTCATATATATGCAAATTTATATTTCTAACATACTTTATGAGATGTTAAAATTAAGAATTATCGCCGGGCGGTGGTGGCGCATGCCTTTAATCCCAGCACTCGGGAGGCAGAGGCAGGCGGATCTCTGAGTTCGAGGCCAGCCTGGTCTACAAGAGCTAGTTCCAGGACAGGCTCTAGAAACTACAGGGAAACCCTGTCTCGAAAACCAAAAAAAAAAAAAAAAAAAAAAAAAAAAACCAAAAAAAAAAATTAATGAATTATCATAGATTATCTGGTAGTTGCTGTTTTTGCTGACTGTGTTGGTTTGAATAGAAATGACCTCTATAGACTCATATATTTGAGTGCTTGGTCATAAGGGAGTGACTCTTCACCACAAGGATTAGAAGGTGTCGTCTTGTTGGAGTAGATATGACCTAGTTGGAGGAAGCATGCCACTATGGGTAGGTGTTTTGGTTCCAAATGCTCAAACCAGTTCCTGTGTTTCTCTCTCTTTCTGGTGCCTGCTTACTGGATGTAGTACTCTCAGCTACCTCTCCAGCACCATGTCTGCCTGCATGCTGCAAACTAATAAGCATAAGCAGCACACCTCCATGGCTTCCACATCAGCTGCTGCCTCCAGCTTCCAGTCCTGCCTGAGTTCCTGCAGCACTGCTTTTGGTAATCACCTATTACATGGAAATGTGAGCAAAAGCAAAAGTTCCTATTGGTCACGGTGATTCGTCACAGCAATACTCACAGCAGTATTCACCCCAATTAAGATGCTGACACTCAGAAGTTTTGAATCCAGTCTGAGAGAGGCATGGTTCTCAACCCTCTTTATTTGTTAGTAGAATGGATCACTGAGAGACTCTTCCATGTGTGGCTTTCCAGCTTATTACTTGTAGCCTATGGTCTTGCAGAGCTCGAGGCATCATTTCTGGATAGTTATCTACTGGAACACATCAGCCTATACTGTTCCCATAATATATATATTTTTGACAATATGCTTTGCAAGTTCCTTTTCATTCTAATCAATGAGCAACATTTTATTTATTTTTAAAGACTAGGTTTCTAAACAAATAGAGAGATAGATGATAGATAGGCAGATAGATAGATAGAACTGAATTATTTGTGTCCTTCATTAAACATGAATTAAAAGAGAGTGGGGAGGTATAAATAAGAGTGTGTGGAGAGAAAAGGGAAAAATGAAATGTTGTCATTGCAATTATAATATCAAAAATTAAAAAGTGTTATTCTAAAATAGGAGAAAAATAGGTTAGTGTGAAACCTGAACAACAATTTCTGAGTAATAAAGAACCTGCTGTATTGGACAATTGAGAAGTTTGAACTTTTTCATGTTTAATGGTTAATTAACATTTCTTGCACATGTATGGCTGTTAAATACTCTATTTCTGTTAAACAAGACTGTAAGACTAGAAATACTTCCACCATAAGAAATCAATCACTCAGGATGTCACTCTTCACAAAGTAGTGAAAATAACATAATTTTACATCAAATTTGATGACAAACTTTGTAATTACTAGTTATAAAAATATAACCAAAAATTATTCAGGAAAATATTTAACTTTTTTCTTGTTTCAAGATTTAAAGGAGAAAATACATGTCAAAATTCAATTACCAAGAATGAAGTATTTAAAATAGTTTCAGAGAATGTTAATTTTATTTCCATGTTATTTTGCTATATTTTCTTACACTTATGTAACAGCTTGAAGGCTGTAAGTGAGCCTGCAAGCTTTATTCTATAATATTGTTTAAAGCAGAGGGTACTTTTGAATTAAGAAAAGAGACTGGGTTGGGAGATGGCTCACTGGATAAAGGGTTGGCCATGCACAAGTGAGGACTAGAGTTAAAAATGGCCAAACTCATGTGTATGTCCTATAATTCCAATGTATCTAGTACAGAGGTGGGATCAACAAGAAAGCTGGTTCTCTGGATTAGTCAGTGTGGTTGAGTTCTGTGTTCATACAATAGACCTTACCTGGATAAATAAGGGGGAGATTTATTAAGGAAGATACCTAATGTCATCCTCAGCCTGCACATGCACTCATGCACATGCAACACACATACACATGCACACACACCATACCACACCCCACAAACACACAGTTAGAAAAAGAGGTGAGTGTGTGGGTGCTTTAACAGTCATTTTTCATTTAAAAAAATCCACCTAGAAGTATGTTCCTTTGAAGCCTTCTAGATTATTTTCCTACAATAGCTTAAATTTTTCTGTCTTGGCCTCTTTTATTTAAATAAAATTGTTAAAATAATAATAAAAGTGAACCAAATTATCAAAATCTCATTCAAATACATGTATAGCTCAAGATTTGTGAAAAATGAAAAATTTGCAAATAATAAGATTTTTAGCTTTAGTGAAAAAAAAAAAAAACCCTGTTACTTCCATACTGACTTTTAGAGGCAAGGATCCTGTCATGGTAATTGACTGTGTATTTCATACAGTAACACTCTTGGTCTTTTCTGATACATAATATATTCCAAAATTCTATTTATCACTTTCCAACTTTAAAATTATGTAACATTAGTTTTTTTATAATAAAATGTAACAAATGTAAATGCCATCTTCACATAAAGAGCTTTTTCTGTCAAATTGTTTATTAGCATGGATATGACTTCCTTGACTGTTATTTTATGAATTTAAATGACTTTCCACTAAAGATTCTGCACTTTTAGAATCATGACTTTTTCTGGGTGGTTGGCTATTTTACCAATCTATTTGCAACTTGGAACATTACCAGTTATATCTTTGCTGAAAAATATTATAGTTGTGCAAATGCCACTACAGAAAATGGATAAATTATTCAGACTACATTTTATGTGTGACACATTTTGACATGAGCTTTCCAAGTTTATCTTAACGCTTCTTCCATTTCCAATTAATTTTTAGTATAAAATGTACTTATGTTACAGTAAAATATTGCTGAATTAATTAATATAGCTCTTCCAAAAGAATTTTGCTTTTATTTAACATTATCAGTGATGTTGTGGATCGAATTTTCGGTTATTGATCATTTTAAAAGCTCTATGATAGCTTTAAAATGTCTCCAAGAATTAAAACAAATATAAAATCAGTTAACTTTTAAGTCCCTCCTGAACCGTATCAACAATTTCAAATGGTTCTTGCTGTCAACACCATTGAGAAATAGTACTACTGTTCCAAAAGTAAGTTTTGTATGTAATTTAGAGGTCAGGAAAATTGATATAATACTTTCCAAAAAGTCCTTAATATCATCTTACCCTCAATCATCTCATGTGTGGTATAAAGGAATAAATTATAAAGATAAGGACAGTATCTCTGTTACAACACTCACAGTATGATGTGTGGCCTGGAGATGTTGCCCCTTGGACCAGTAAACAAATCTGTGACATTGTCTATGCATGCATTTTGCTGTTAAGAAAATGAGGCATGGAGGAATTTGAAATACTCACAGGCTACAAATAAAATCAGGCTTACTCACAATGAATATGGACTGTCACTGCTATTTCTTTCCTTGAGATAAACACGTGCCTGATTTCTGCTCTAGTCTTCTTTAGTTTCCAATGCTGCTTCTAAATCATCTGCTTCCATATTTCATACCCCCCTTTCCCAATGACACTAGTTACCAGATTTGATTTTATAATATTTGAACACTCTTCTCATGAGTTCCCTTTCGCCATTGTCTTGTTTCCACTTCTTGCTGTGTGCAATAAAGCAGTCCTGGAGTCTGAGTAGTTTACTTGTCAGAGCATCATTGTCGTCTAAGAGTACATAGTGAATTTCTGACAGAATTAATATGAAAACTCTCCTTCATTATATCCTATAATGAAAACAAAAAAGTTGAATGCTGTCTGAAGTACTTTCAATTGCCCTCAGAATGTTTTCTTATCACAACTCCCTGAGTGAAAGTATTATATTATTTCCAACACTTGGCTCCTATTGTTAAGGCCGACTACTTGTAGCTTCATCAGACATTGCCGTGTTGCTCTTTATGGATACTTACAATGGAATCAAATTGAATAGAATTGTTAATGCTTTAGCATGTCAGGAAGCTTTTGCTTGTAAGGTACTCTACAGGCTTATAACACTTTACCTGTCATCCATATGCATGACATGTTTTAATAAATACAATTGGAATATGTATTACTCACCAGACAAAAATAAACCACCTTCAAGGAGTTTTACAGAGAAATAATAGGCAGATTAAAACTCCTTGTTTTTATTGTAATGACAGTAATTCTGTTTCTTTCATTTGAAAGTACTTGAAGAAAATTACAGGTTTATCCTACAAAAACCAAAAGATAGGTATTCGTTGGTTAAGTTGTATATACTGTTCCTATATATTTCACCAACTTCTGACTTTCTGTAAATACGACGGAATAGTCACATTTTAGATTTCTATATAATACTCTTAGCTGTTATTTTAAATTCAAATATACATATTATATGCAGCTAATGTACTCTATAAGAATCATCTGAAGTTTTGCTTCCCTACTTGAGAGTAACAACAACAAAATTTACAGCAAAGATTACCAGGTATTAACACATCCACCCACAGTCTTCTAGATGGAAAACAGTTGTCAGTTTCTACTGTTGAAGAAAATACGTTTCCCTGGTTAACGATTCTAGCTCTATCTAAGCAGTACTGTCTACATTAAGGATTATGATATGTGAGGACTATTTGTTGAAATAAATGAGAAACACATAAAGAAAGAAAGATGAACTACTGGAGGAATAATACCAGTACTAGGTAAGTTCTGTACATATTTCATGCACTTGGTACTGATAAGGAAAGAAAAATCAGATTTGTACTAATCAAGGACTGTGTATGTTTAAAACCAACACTTTAACCTCAATCACCATTATTCTTCGGCATCTTGGAAGAATAGTGATGCTTTCAATGTTACTGGATGTATAGTCAGATAAAATATAATATGAAAAATCATCTATTCAAACATGCTATTTAATTAACGTGTCAATGTGCGTAAAATCCAAGAGGACTCTGTAGTAAGCAAGTAGGCTAAAAGTTCCTGAGTGAGACTGGGGAGGTGAGATTCTGTTCATTTTTTTTTTTTTTTTGATAATTTATCAGTGTTCATTCTTAGCATATATGAGAAAAATCCAATTCCCTTAAATATAGTAAAAGATGAAGTGACAGCAAATTAGAGTACAAAAAGAATTTGAAAAGAACAATAAGGATTAGAGCTAGTAGAATGTTTCCAGGTTCTTTGATAATTATTCAAAATCTTCGTTGGTTTTCTCTTGCTGTGGCAAAACGCTACTGATGGGAGAAAGGGCTGATTTCGCCCCGTAGTTCCGGAGGGTTCCGGAGGGTTACAGACTATCACCGTGACGACAACATAGCAGCAGCCAGCAAAGACATGCACTAGAGCCACTGTGCATGGTCATACAGTATCTACAACCAGGAAGCAGAGAGTATATAGAAAAGAGATCCCAGGTATACTCAAGGCCTGCTCCCGAGAGCCGGCTTTCTCTAGTCGAACCACGTGTCCTAAAGGTTCTTCAGCCTGCAACTAGTGACCAACCAAGAATCAAATGTTCAAACACGTGAACCTATGGAATACATTTCACATTCAAATCATAACACCTGGACGGACTGTGTTCGGTACTGTAAGGAAATGGAAATTTTTAAGAATCGTTTGCTTGCTTAGTAGCTAATTGGGGCACTGGGTTCAAATGCAAGACGTTTAGGGCTGGTTGAAAACAGGCTGTCTACCTAGGACGCTGAGCTCACCACAAAGTGCTCCTGGCATCCTGGCAGCGGGCCACCTGTTAACACCTAGCTCTTTGGTCTATCATGGAGCAGAAAAGTCGCCCACTTTGGGGAGGACTTGGGGAAGGGAGCCCTGCTAGACATAACCACTTTGGGGAGGATGCATGTTAGACATAAGGCACACCTGCTGTAAGACTAACTCCTTTGACCCAAAATGAACCTGGTTTGCGGGTTTTGCCTATATAATGTCAATCCCAAATGATGAGGGGGCTCTCCTCCCTACTGCACTGTGACAAGTAGGGCACGAGACCCAAGCCTGGCTGAACAGTGCACTGAATAAATCTTGCTTTTGCATTCTGGACTTGACTGGATCTCAGTGGTCTCTCTGGCGGTCTCGACTTTGGTACAAGAGTACAATGTAACTCCACAAAACTCCAGTCTTGTTCTTCTAGAAGAAGCATGCCACATTCCCACTTTTTCTGAGTTATATATGAATTTGCATGCTCCAAATTAACGCTTTCCGTATCAAGGCCTGATCTAAGAAAGGCTCCAAACTCCAAAAGTCCCCAACAGGTTCCATTTGACTTTTACATCAGCTCACACAGGGTTCTTAAAAATCATGATGTTGAAAACTGTAAGCAAATGTAAGAAATTCTTAAGACTCAGTTACTGCTTGGGACCCTATGAGATGGGATAAAACACTAAAACCACATTGAGTTAAATACCACAGAGGTTTTGTGCTTCTTTATTTCAGCCAATAGCACTGAGATGTTTGTTCAGCACCTTTAACACAGTCTCAGTAAACTCCATTCTTGTCATTTGGGTGAATCTCTTGTTTTTGACCTGACCTGATGCTACTTGAGGAAATGTCACATGACACTTAATTAGGAAGAAAAGAAAATATGGTTGAAGATTTTATGCCCTTTATTTTCCTCATGGAATGTTGAGAGTACTTCTATGGTCAGGGTACTTCTGTTTTCATGCTTCCAAACCATCTTCCCCAAATACTATCTACTGATTCCAAGCCCTCTTCCCCTAATATTATCTGCTGATTCTAAGCCCTCTTCACCAAATACTATCTACTGATTCCAAGTCCTCTTCCCCAAATATTATCTGCTGATTCCAAGCCCTCTTCCCCAAATATTATCTGCTGATTCCAAGCCCTCTTCCCCAAATATTATCTGCTGATTCCAAGCCCTCTTCCCCAAATATTATCTGCTGAAAGCAAATCCCCAGTGTCATTGTATTAGGAAGGGAGAACTCTGAGAGAGTTTACAAAGGCATGAAGGCAAAATTCTCCCTAATAACATCAGTGTCTCTGTAAAATGCCCCAGAGAACAATGAAGCTTTTCCACCAGGTGGCCACAGCTCAGAGGCACTATCTATGGAGTATTTAATATTCACTAGTAGTAATCTGTCAATACTTGGAGATTCTAGCCTCCAGTACTGTAATAAATGGGTGTCTACTTTTTTCTGAAGCACTTATTTTATAATGTTTAATTAAAACTAAACCAAAATAAAAGGCACTGTCAGTGGAGGCTGCTTGTTCGTTCCTGGCCACTCAGATCCAAAATAATCACACAGAAATCACATTATTTGAAATACAGTTTGGCTAACAGCTTAAGCATATTTTTAGCCAGCTATTATATCCTAAACTAACCCATCTGCATTAACCTGTTCATCACCATGAGATTGTGGACTACTGGCAACGTTTCAGCAGGTTCCATCCGGTGGAGGTGTCTGTTTCCTCTGTCAGCTACATGTCTTCTGCCCACTCCATCTTCTCTCCATATATCTTTTCCAGTCTGTCTATATTCTGCCCTGTTATAGGCTGAAGCAGCTTCTTTTATTAATCAATGGTACACTCTACCTCTCTTGTGTTGTTTTAGAAAATCTGTGCAGTCATGCATGTGCTCTAGTTGGCACACAGCCCTGCTAAGCAGGGCTTTTCCTTTCTTTTACTCTGATGTAGATACATTTCAGCATGTTGCTCCCATTTTTCTTTTCTTTCTTTTAAGCTTGTGACTGATCCGTTGGCCATACAGAACTTGCCATCAAAGGAAAGAGAATATTAGTTATTTCAAATTTCATAACGTTGTCCTATAGCTTCATTCCCCCATCTAGTGTTCTTATCACACTGCCAAGTAATTCTTTATTCAAATATCTCACAGTTACTTCAATGTCAGAGTCTGGTGGTATTTACTCTTCCTGCCATAATTTTACCCAAAGCTGTTCCACAGCTGATAATCTATAAATATGCTGGATGATTCGAGAGGTAACCACAAAATGACCCTCTTTTCTAAAGTTCTTTCCTATTAGTCTAAATTCCTGTGAAATTATTTTAGTAATTTTCTTTTGTATTGACTTATTCTCTAAAATTATTTCATTGATTAAAGTATTCACTAAGTAAACATGTAATTAATAGCTTATCTGTCTATTCCTATATTCATAAAGTTAAACAATCATGATAGTGACACAATATTAAATACAGAAGAGGGAAATAAACAATATAAAATGAGTGAAGTAATTGAGCACTAAAGAAAAGTGTATTCGAAAAATGTAGTTTGAGTCTAATGATGGCTGTGATTTCCCAGGATCCCAGTGCCATGTAGATTCAATGATCTACTTAGTTGAAAATACAACTTTAAAACATATTTATTTTTATTTTATATATATGAGCATACACATGTTCATTGTCTATTGCTCTAATAGGCCAGAAAGTGTTGGGGTCCCAGGAAGTAGAGTTACCCATGGTTATAAGTCACTACACAAGTGCTATAAGCCTAATCTATTTGTTCTGCAAGGATATCAATGAAGGGGAAGTCCAGCCAATCAACTTGTTTGTAAGGCATGTCCCCCTTAGGCTAATATTTACTTATAAAATCTGCAGATGTGCGGGCCTGCCTTCTCTTTGTTTTCCTGCACTCCTCGCTGGAACCTTGGCTTTTATAAGTTCCCTTTTCTTTCCTTTATTAAAGCTGAATATTATATATTAAAGCTAGTCTGGTTAATTATAACTGCCAATCAAGCATGCCCCTTCATATCAAGAAGTCTTAACCCTAGAGTCATCTCTTCAACATTCAAATGCAGTGGTTTTATTTGTTTAATATTTCAGGATATAATTATATTATTATTTCTTACGTACAGCTTAGATGGCTAATTTTATGTTGACTTGACACAAGCTAGATAGAGTCATTAGAGAGGAAGAATTCTCACTTGAGAAAACATCTCCCTAAAATGGGGCTGCAGGAAAGAATATAGGGCACGTTCTTGATTTGAAATTGGTGTGGAAGGGCCCAGGTTGTTTTGGTTGAGGCTACTCTTGGGATGGTATTCCTGGGTTCTGTAAGAAAGCATGCTGAGAGCCTATAATTCGTGACCCCAGAGAAGCTAAATAAGAAGGTAAACCCAAAGAAAAACATGTAGTTATCCTCCTGGATGTTGGAAGGAGACAAGATTGTGGGGCAAAAATTGGAAACTGGGGGGTGGGGTTGGGGTGGGATAAGGGGAAATGGGGAGAAAAAGGCGAGAAGGGGAGGATGGGGAGAGCTTGGGGAATGGGACAGTTGGAAAGGAGAAAGGGTGGATATGGGAGCAGGGAAGTATATATCTTAATTAAGGGAGCCATTTTAGGTTTGACAAGAGTCTTGACTCTAGAGGTGTTCCTATGTGTCCATGGAGATGTCCCCGGCTAGATCCTTGGGCAGCTGAGGAGAGGGAGCCTGAAATGGCCCTATCCTATAGCCATACTGATGAATATCTTGCTTATCACCATAGAACCTTCATCTAGCGATGGATGAAGCTAGAGACAGAGCCCCACACTGGAGCACTGGACTGAGCTCCCAAGGTCCAAATGAAGAGCAGAAGGAGGGAGAACATGAGCAAGGAAGTCAGGACCGTGAGAGGTGCGCCCACCTACAGAGACGGGGTGCTGATCTACTGGGAGTTCACCAAGGCTAGCTAAACTGGGACTGATATAGCATGTGATCAAACAAAACTCTGTGAACATGGCTGACAAGGAGGGTTGACTGAGATACCAAGGACAATGGCACTGGGTTTTGATTCTACTGCATGTACTGGCTTTGTGGGATCCTAGTCTGATTCGATGCTCACATTCCAGACCTGGATGGAGGTGGGGAAGGTCTTGGACTTTCCACAGGGCAGGCACCCTGAATTCTCTTAGGACTTGGAGAAGGAGGGGGAGGGGAGAGAGGAAGAGGAGAGGGGGAGGGGAAGGGAAATGGGAGGAGTTGAAGAGGTGGAAATTTTTTAATTAAAAATAAATAAATTAAAAAGGAGAAGAAAGAAAATAAAAGAAGAAAAAGAAAAGAAAGAAAAGAAAAGAAAGAAGAAAGAAAGAAAGAAGAAAAGAAAGAAAGGAAAGCAAGCAAGCAAGGTTGAAGCAAGTCAGTAAGCCGCAGTCCTCCATGGTGTCTGCATCAGTTCCTCCCTACAGGTTCCTGCCCAGTTAAAGTTCCTGTCCTGACTTTCTGTTATGATTAACAGTGATATGGGAGCATAAGTCAAATGATAATTTTTCTCTCCAAGTCACGTTGGTCATTGTGTTTCATCCTGAATAATCCTGAAATATAGTCCTTAGCTTAGAGGGACAGAGACCGAGAGATAGAATGACTATGAGCCAAAGAGACAGAAAGGAGAGGAAAGAAACTGGAAAAGAGCAGAATGAGGCCATCTATAGTAATTCTGGTGAACATAATAACAGCCTTTACAAAGATAAGCTGTTGATTAGTTCTGTGAGATTGGGAAGCAAAGACACGAGAACGCATGCAACCACACTGATGAAATTCACAGAAAGCAATGGCATCAGGAACACCACTCTGGTAGTTAAAGAAAAGCAACAATTTTAAACTCTATGTTCTCCTCCATTCCTTTAAAAATGTTATCCTAATGATAGAACATTTATATTAATGCATTTGTATTAATAAAAATAACACATTTTCTTTCTTTCCTGTCATAAACGTTAGGCTATTCTACCAAAAAAAATCACTTTCTTATGGAACAATCAAAATAAAGCATGAGAGATCACATGATACTTAAACTGATAAATTTGTCCTATTGCTTCCTATTAGAAAAGATGTGCTAATCAAATTTTCAAACTATCTGTCCTATTTTACAATAAAATTTAAAAGGTTACAAATTTCGCTAACTGAATTTTTTTGATAATTTATATATAGATAGATAATTTTATTGTGAATATTCACAATTATCATTAATATTAAAAGGATATCCCAGATTATATATATATATGTATTATATTTAATATAAAGTAATTACATTATTTAGCCTACAATCTTGAAATTTATTATATATGTTTTCTCAGAACAAAACTAGCACATTATTTTAAATTTTCATTTATTTCTAGTTTCTAATTGTAACAGCCACAAGGTTTTAGGGGTCATTTTAGAACTATATATACAATTTCAATCGTAGATACTTTACCATATTGAAACTGTACTTCACTAGAAGTGTGTTACTTCTTGAATATTTTAGTAATTTATAAATACATTTTGTAAAAGTCAACAATTTTAATATATATAATATTATATATTTATATATCTAACTATTATATTAAATAAATAGTATAATTACATATCATAATTTATATTTTAATATGTATTAAAATAACACCTATAAAGTATTGTAAAGTCAGGATGCATCTGTTATGCCAAGTTAGTTGAATCCATACAATTCACATACTTGTAATGAAATGTTAATAAAGCAATCTGAAGATGTTTATCTTTAATATTGCACGCTCTATTCTGACTTACTTTAGCCTTAATGCTTTCTAAACTTGCCAAGGTAATTACTTTAAGCTCTCATTTGGTAGTGCTTACATTAAGACTCCGTAGCTCATGTTTTACGTGGATGGCTGTCTGTAACAGATGCGTTTTAAAATGCCAAGGTAGTTTTCAGCTGCAGTCACTGAGTCAGAGTTTACATCCAGCGTCTGGCACTATATGTCAGCACCTGAGGTAAGTAACACTCTTATTGATGTAGTTGTCTGGCCCAATAAATGTGTTCATCTAAAGTGTCATTGAGAGATGTCATGATTTATTACAGCTCATGCACCTTCAAAACACACTATCACCACATTTCAACAGAATATTTACACCAAGAACAATGCTGGTAATTCCTTCGTTGTGTTTTCTGTAATTCAAATGTGGAAAAGACAGATAAGGACATACAGAAATGAGTAATGAAGCAGAGAATTCTGAAAGAAGTACAGTTAATCACAGAGAGAATGAACATGACGATCAAGCCAGACTCCTTCTTCTGCTGCTCCTCAATTTCCTTCTAGTTTCATGAGGATATAGTCACCGAGTCTGACTTCAATGACAGATTATCAAAGCAGTTTACCAGCAATCCTCTTGCAAAACCTGTATCTTCAAGGTGCTATTTTTTATAGAAAACAACTTTCAAAAATAATTGAAATAGGAAAATTACTTCTTCTGGTACTGGTAACATGATCGACAGAATACAATACATTCAAATGAAGCAGTTTGGCAAAATAGTTAGGATGAAGCTGAACTTCATAAGTCATAGAGAAATAATAGTCGAGACATAAACACTATATAGGCTGGCATTTTGTTCTTAAAAGTACACAGTGTTTAAACAAGTGATTGCAGTGTTTTTTTTTTTCTCTTAAAGATTGAGCAAAAGCACAGAATAATACTTTACTAAATCAGCATGTTGAATATGAGAATTTTCTCAATGATAAGCCTGAGATGCACTTGATGGGTTATTTTCTTATCATTTCATTGTGACTTCTGAAGTGTGGCATTTCTTTATTCATCTGATTGTCTCATGGTTTACAGGTTAGACTCCTTTATGAAGGAATTTTCAAAGCTAATCTGTAATCTTGGTTAAATATCTCCTGACAATAATCAGTGTTAAAAATGGCAATCTATCTGTAGTAGTCCAGGTTTTCCAATGGAGGAATATTTTAAATGCATAAAAATGCAATTACTTGAAAATACAGTTGACTTTTATAAACGTTGCCTTGTTAAAAGAAGGAAGAACAGAGCTCTCTGTACACACTTGCACAAAATTGACAGAAATTGCACTAATCGATGTCTAGTTACTATGTATAACAACCGTTGTACTTATTGAATGAAAACTATTTTTTTCACTTCTACATTACCAATTATTTTTTCTGTCAAATAAGCAAATGTTTAGCATGATTCCAGAAACAGGCAGATCCCATACATATAGACAACTACTGTGATAGTTATCAGTGAACAACTGAATATTTATATTTAACCAGCAAAATGATTCCCAAGGGAAAAAAAACATAGGCTTTAAAAGTAAAGTACTTCTTAACTATTAAACATATTTGATTGTGACTGTTGGCCTTAATTTGAACATAGCTATCACTTAATTAACAATGTGAGTTTTTTTGTGTGTATATAAAGTATGAGTTAGTTAGCAATATATTTTAAAATTCATGAATGGTGTAGTGTTTTTTGAATGCTTGCTTTGATTTAGAAATAGAATTTCAATATTCCCTGGCCTCAATTCTTCATATTTAAATCATTTTTATGGTCTTGATGAGCATTGAAAGAAGACATTAATTTAATCAATGATCATCCATTAAAAGCCACTAAAGTGTATAGTTGGCTGTATTTTCTTGAAAGAGTTCACTATAATTTCATGCATAGAAAGCTGTTGCAAGATTATCTAAGTACCAATGAGTTTTTTGAAACATACCATGTGACTTTAATACTAGAAGTCAGTAAGAAACCCAAGGAGTTTGAAATGTTTTTCTTACTACATAATCACATATAAATTCATAGTTATTCAAAGTCAAGCATTTCTCAGGGAGCAAAGGCTATTTAATATAACTTTAATTTGCATATCAACGTGTTATAAACTGTGTAGGCTTCAACACAAAATGTTATATTTCTAATCTTGGGATTAATGCTCTCCTACATTTTCAAATTATGAACAGTGGATCATTATGGATTACTTTTTATAATCAATACTAATATAGCTTAGTTATTTAGCTAAAAGCAAGGGCTGAAAATATAAACCATTATGATTGTTATTTAAAACATTTGCCTACTGTGAGTTATAAGAACTAATACTTTGCTAAAATATTTAACACAATACCATACCATTCCAGAAATTATGTTTAAAAGGTTTGTTCCTTTAAGATTTTATATAATCAAACTGCTCAGTACTGGAAGTTACTGAACAGTAGCTTTAGCAACGTCTGTTGTCTACCTACTTGTTAATGTCGGTCTGGGGGAAGTGAAACATATGATGATCTTTACTTCCTGGAAGAACATATGCTTCCAGACTTCTGGTGAATATCTGAGATCACGGGTAGTAACACGATCTATATATTATGAATTTTAGTTCATGCCCCTACGTTATTGAAATATAACATTTGAGTTAATCTGTTTTCCTTTTTTTATAACCAAGTGTTTCCTTTATATCATTATTCTACTAACCCACCATAACACAATTCTTAAATAAAATGTATGTGTGTTGAACACATTGCTGAAATACAACAGTATAACTGATAATAGGAAGCTAATTAGTGACTAATGGAAGGGTAGTGTAGGAATTCTAGATGCACTGAGCATAGGGATTATTTATGACCTAGTTGAAAATAATGGACTACTTTAAGATTTCATTGTAAGACTCAGAATGACATGCTCAATAAAATCTATGCTTTTCTGAAAAATTTCATTTAATATTTCAAACAGTAATTTCCCATAGGAAACTAACACTCTACTAAACAGCTCCATAGAGATCAAGGAAATTCTCACTGAGGATGTGTGCTATGTATGTAGATGAAGACACATTGACCTGAAACCTCATGCTGAAGAAGGGGAGTATAAAGATGGTCAAATTATGTTATTTTAGCTAAAAGATTATTAGTTGTAAACCGTTCATTTGACTCTATAGAAAAAGAAGTTTCACAAAGCAGCTAAGATAATCTTTCTGCTGACATATTTTCTGCTCACTGTTATCAGTCCAATCTTATTCTATTGTTTCCCAGATGAAATTCTACATTCTGTAATCTTATAAAATAAACCATGCATGGTTAATTACTCCAGGTGTCTCAGAATTATTTGTTCTGTGTGTATTTTTCTTTCAAAGTGACAATCAATGGAAATTAAACAGAACCCTGGTAGGGGATAATTAATATAACTCTTTACTGAATTTCACAAGACCTGTACAACAAAGGATAGGAAAATGAGACACCAGACTCAATACAAGAGAGAAGAAAGATGTTGGGGCACATATCAATGACACAAGGCGATGAAGAGACTCATACAGTATAGAATCAGGCATGAAAAATGAAGAAAGACATAAGTGGTGATTCTGTAGAATTCAACTTTTTTTTGGATATCATTTCTGTATTTGAGCAAATGTCCCACCTGCGAATACTTAGTCCTCCAGGTAAAATGAGAATTATTCAGGGTATTCTCCTGTACATATAGATTGAGGGCATGGATGATCTAGCTCTTATTAGTAGGCCCATAATCAAAATTAGAGTTTTGTACAAAGAAGACTGAAAAGATATTGATTTTTGCTTTTAAAATTTCTTTCATTTTTGAGGTTATAATTACATAATTTACCCTTCCTTTCTTTAAACCCCTCCCATAAAGTGTTCCTTGTGCTTTCTCAATTCATGGTTTATTTTTTATTAATTTTTGTTATATACATGTATATACATATATACATACATAATACAGCTTGCTCAGTCTGTAAAATATTATTTGTATGTGTGTTTTAAGGGCTGACCATTTGATACTAGCTAGTTGATTGATGTTTTCTTCACTGGAAAAGATTATTTCTTCCACTTGCAATGTTGCTTAGTGGTTTGAAGTCCTTTTTCTGTAAGGGTGAAGCATCTTAGGTCTTCTATTGTCCACTAAGGGAGTAAGTCACAAAACAACCCCATACCAGTTTGGAATCATGATTAATTAAAGGGTTATTTATTTAAAGGGAAAAGCTTACATATCACTGTCCTAGACAACAGCCCCCTGCATGACCAGGAAAAGCGTCTGGTAGTCAGAAGCAGAGTCCAAAGCAAGAGAGGGAGAGCATGGCTACCCCTGCTTTTTCAAGCCAGAGAGGCCACGCCCAAGTGGGCTGGTATCTTAAAGGCTATTGGCTGAAGGAGTGAAAGGAGCTCCCGCAGCAGTCCACATTAACACACCTATTGCTATTGTCCTTTATTAGCTCATGTGTAGGCAGTCATTATGGTGAGACTGTAATGGACATAACTTCTGACATTACATGGAGACACAATCTCATGACAACTCTATGCTCTTCTGGTTCTTACCATCTTTTCTCACCTTTTATAATGATTCTGGAGTCTAAGGTGCGTGAATTGTTTCAAAAATGTATCTACTGGAAATGGGCTCACAATTCTTCATTTTGATTGGCTGTAATTTTCTGTAATGGTTTTCATGTGTTACAAAGAGAAATTGCTTGATGAGGGGTAGTAACTACACTTATCTGTAGATATAAGGGTATTTAGACTCTTGTTAGGGATTATGTTGTTTTACTGTAGTAGGATGTGTACTGTCTTCTCCAAGAACCATGAGTTCACTAGCTCAAGGTAGCTGGATAATTATCTAGTACAAGGCATCATTTACATCCTGTAAAACCAATGATAGAGTTCTTTGCTAGCACCTAATCACATGTATCACTACTGCACCATTATCATTATTGTGCAATGCTGGTCCTTATTTTAGTTCATAGGCACGATAGCTGGCTTGCTTCCCTCCCTTGGAAGCTTGCAAGGGGTCTCCTGGTACCATAAAAGCAAGTTTTCATGAGGAAGGCTTTCAGGTCAGTACAGCTCAGGGGACTTGGGGCCCTGTGTTTAAAGCACAAATTGTCTTCAGCAAAAGAGACTTATATTCCACCTTGTATGAAAAAAAAATAAAGATAATAGTCTGAAATGTTCCAAGAATCTCATAGATAACCCAAAAGCGGGTTTGACATGCTTGATAATTTTGCTTGTTATATTGTTTATACAGAGTAAGATGGAGATTTATGAAAGATAGTGACAAAAACCATGAATATGATTTCCAATTTTTGGTGAACTAGTAGCACAGAGAGAAAACATAATCAGTCTATAAATCTAGTCATTATTTGTGTCCTGAAAATTCTACAACCTACCCAATAACTTTCAACAAATTGCTTTTGGATTAGGCTAAGTAAACATAATTATGGTTCTTCATTAAAGAATATTCTTCACCACAGAAGACACAGATGGTGGATAAAAATAGGAAAAGATACCCTCTGTTTAATGTTATCATGGAAAGCAAAGAATGAGTTATAACCTCACACTCATTAAAATGGTTAAAATCCAACTGACAACACCAAATGCTGATGAACATGTGGAACCAGTACTCATTATTTGCTTGTGGGATGAAAATGGCACCACCATTTGGAAGACAATTTGGCAAAGAATTTTAGCAAAAATAAAACCTGATTAGCAAATCGCAGTCCCTGATACTTTACTCAAAAAATTTAAAAGTGTATCCTCCCCAACAGACCACATAGTCATCGTCAGAGAAGATTGTATTCATGATTGCAGCTCTAGTAACTTTCAGTAAGTTTGTGGATAATTAAGTTTTGGTTTAACAAAGAGATAAACATTATTTGGTTGTAAAATGCCTTCCTGTCCAATATCATTCCATGTAAAGGAAATCTAAATCTGCATCATTGTTATAAGAAGTGATCTTAAAGGGAGACATATTATATGATTTCAGATACTTTTAGACATAGTTTCACTGTGCCGCGTGTTAACCTTGTGCTCAGGACTTTCCTGCCTCAGTTTTGAGAGTGGAGATTGCAAGTATACACCAAATCTAAGAGAAGTATGTTTATCCATTCTTCCAAATGAATGAAAATATGTCTATGTAGGAATTAGGCTGACAATTATCTAGACTTACTTCTGAGCATTTAGACTGGCTTTAGGTTTTTTTTTTTTTTTTTTTTTTTTTTTTTTATTTTTGTTTTTTTGGTTTTTCGAGACAGGGTTTCTCTGCAGCTTTTTTTAGAGCCTGTCCTGGACCTAGCTCTTGTAGACCAGGCTGGCCTCAAACTCACAGAGATCCGCCTGCCTCTGCCTCCCGAGTGCTGGGATTAAAGGCGTGCGCCACCACCGCCCGGCTAGACTGGCTTTAAAGATACAAATGTTTAACCTATTTTAAAGAAAATAATCGAAGACTTAAATGACAGACAAAGCAAGATATAAGTATAAATAATCTGAACCCTCTCCAGTCACAATGAATGTGACCAGTAAATCAAATGCAATAAATGTGTCATTCCTCAGTCCTCTGTCAAAACCGAGACTACAGGAGAAAAAAATACTACAGTAGTAGTACAGCTCTGCTTGGCAGGCTTCATTTCCTGGGTTCCAGTCTCAGCTTGGGGGAAAAACCCTCACAATTTTAGTAGTGTATAACAATGCAGCTGAGTTTACATCCCTCACAGTTCTGTAAGCTTTTGGTGCCCCATGATAAGAGTTTGAAGGGCAATAGTAAACAAAATGTAAATCATGACAATGAATAAATAAAGAAACAAAATAATAGAAGAAAATTCCCATGGTCTAAATAAGATGATACCTATCAACTTACATGAAGTATATAGAACAACAACAATACTCAAGCAAAAAAGAAAGTCCCCACAGCATATAATAAACACTAAACATACAGAACAAAGACAGACTATTAAAAGGGAAAAAGACAAAGTAATATATAAAGGCTATTAGAATAACACCTGACTTTTCAATGGAGACTGTAAAAGCAAGAAGGGCCAGAACTAATGGTCTACAAATTCTAACAGACATACAGATCAGCCCAGACTCCTGAACCCAGCAAAACTTTTAATCATGATAGGTGGCTAAAGAAAACATTCTGTAATTTGGGAAAAAAAAAAAAAAAAAAACAACTCAAGGAGTAGCTACCTACAAATCCAGGCCTACTCCAGGCACTTGTGGGTTCCAGGACTGCACATATGCCATCAAACACTCACGCAACTTATATAACCATCCCGGACCCTCAAGCCCTATGTGATTACATGCAGCATCATCATGTGATCTACACATGATGCAGCTACAGCTATATAACCACCTGTGCACATGCACTAGGCAGCCTTTAAAAGCTGGACATTCCCGCTCCATGCCCTTTCTTCCTATGCATCTTCTGAAGACATAACTACAGCCTCCCTCTCTCCCCCTCTCTCCCCCCTCCCTCTCTCTCCCTGCACTAACTTCCTCAGGCCTCCTTCTCCCCCTCCTCTCTCTCTTCCTCCTCCTCTCTCTCTCTCTCTCTCTCTCTCTCTCTCTCTCTCTCTCTCTCTCTCTCTCTCTCTCTCTCTCTCTCTCTCCCTGTACCAATTTCCTTAGGCCTGCACATGTGTCCTTCTCTCTCTTAGTCAACTCTTAAAGTAAGCTTTGCTGTGGGTTTTGTCATGTGTTCTTGCTCGTTCCCCATAATATTGGTTCCAAGACTCCATAGGCTCTCCTACCTCTCCTCTCCCAGGGCCAGAACCCCAGATTGGGTTTCTCCACAACAACCTGCATTCCATCTGTCCTGCCACCAACTCCTAAGCACAACAGTGGCTTCTGTCAGTGAGTTTTTCCATTCTGGTCAGCTTAACTGTTTCTTTGAAACCAAGGTCTTAATCGGTTAGCTCCCAGGAACCCACTGGTATTCCTAGAAATGGGGAAACACCCAACCTCAGCCTTAAAAGCTATGGTTGATTCCTTCACTGACATTCATCTTTGGTTGTTCCACATGGCTAAAGACAGAGATTTGGCACTGCTGTCACTGTTTGGACTTTTTGTCCTTTCTCAGACCACTTGGAAGTGGTCCTACTGCTGCTGTTCAGACTTTTTGTTCTCTAGGGGCACTTGGTAAGGTCCTTTCTGGCCCCCAATTCCTGTAACAATGGGTCTCAAATTGGCTTGTCCCAGCTCTCTACCCTCACACTATTCTGGAGATGTCCTGATTAGTTGCCTTTTCACAGTTTTAGCTGTGAGAAACTAACCCTCCAAAACTATTAGTCCAACCTCCCCACTGGGAAGTCTTTTAGAGACCCTAAAGTCTCAAACCTTAATGCCTTACTTACAGATTCCCACACTTGTCCGCCTTTGTTCTAAAAATGATCTAAGTACCCTTTAGATAATAGCCTAAAGTGGCCACCTAAGGACACCTTGTATCCTGATATTCTGCAGGAGCTTTCAAACTATTGTCAGCGCACAGGCAGATGGAAGGAGTTTCCTTATATCCAAGCCTTTTTCTACCTACGTTCTAAGCCCTATATCCTTACAAGCTGTTCACCTGCTCACATATTCCTGGCTATGCCATCTAAGCCAGAGGAACAGCTCACTTCCATTCTAGATCCTGCTAACAAACCTCCACCTTTCTGACCTCAACAGACAATCATTTCTACCTCTTCAGTTCTTTCTCTCCTCCACCAGCTGCTCCGTCAGCCCCTCCATAGCCCCCCATCTCTCCCGTGCCATGCCACAGCAGTCGCCAACCCCAGTACCCACTTTTACCCTTCCTGTCATGCTCTTGCGAACTTCTAAGAAATCCAACCCTGACCAAACCAAGCTGGCTGCTGTTCTCCCATTGTGAAAGGTAGCTGAATTGGCTGGTCAAGGTACACTTCCTTCCTTGCTCTCAAAACTCTCTCACATAGAACAAAACCTGGGTTCTTATATATCTAATTCTATATCTTTCATAAAGCAATTCCAATACATGACCCAATATAGTCTCACCTTTCAAGACATTTTTATGATCTATCTTATAACCTACTTCCTGAGGAATATAGGTGAGTTTGGGAGCAGGCCAAAGTACATGCAGATGAGGTTCTCCAGACTAATATAGCAGAGGCAGTCCCTGAGCAGGATCCACACTGGGATTTTAACACCCCGGGTGATATTTTAGCTAGAGACCGGCTTATGACTTGCCTTCTGTCAAGTCTCTATAAGGCTGCTCTCAAGCCAGTAAACTATGATAAACTCTTAGAGGGTATTTAGGATACAAAGGAATATCCATCTGCATTTTTAGAATGTCTCCCTAAAACTCTGTTACAATATACTAACCTAGATCTAGAGACCCCAGAGAGCAGAGAGATCCTCATGCCCCATTTTTTCCTCAGAGTTTCCCTGACATTAGGACTAAACTTAACTGAAAGGCTCTTTGACCCCACAGGCAGAAGTCTTAGAGTTGGTTTTAAGGTGTACAATGTAAGGAGTGATAAAACCTGTAATCACAAGGGTCAAATGCTAGCCACAGCTGTCTGACCAGCTGAGGTGACTGACTGTTCTGTCTGTGCTGTTAATGCTGCTCCCATGCCCCCGGGGCTCAAACAGGCCTATTTCAAATATGGTAAACTAGGCATTGTACCCAGGCATGTCCTAATCCTCACATTGGTCCCATAAGACCTTATCCAAGGTGTCATAAGAAAAGGCATTGGTCAGTTGATTGTCCTCATGCGCATTGTGGCATGAAGAAATCAAACCCAGACAACTCCCAAACTGACTTTCTAGGTTGGGCCATATACAACTGAGGCTGCCCAGGCTCCTTTGACATGACCACAACTGTCATTTGTAATACAGAGCAAAGGATAAAGATCATAGTATTAGGATGCTCTATCTCCTTTCTCTTAGACACCGGAGTTACATACTGGGTACTGGGGAAGCTCTAGTTTCCCTATTGTCAGATTCCACCACTTTATTATATTTTTAGGTTATTTATCTCATTCAATTTTAGTCATGCCAATATGCCTGGTCCATTTTATGGAAAGAGACTTTCAGCTAGGTGGGATTCTTTATTTTGTTTGCTCCTTCCATTGACCTCAACCCAGACTCACCAACAATTCCTGTCCTCCTCATTCTAGCCTCCAAACCTCCTAGTTCCAAAGTGTCATTCCTTTGCCAGTCTCTCAGGTAGACCCCCAAGTGTGAAACACCTAAAACCCCTCTGTTGCTAAGCACCATTCCCCATTGTCATCCAATTACAGGATCCTACCAGGTACATTACCTAAGCTCAGTACCCTCTCTCACTCCAAAGCCTTAGGGGACTTAAGCCTATCATCTCTGACCTCCTAAGGGAAAAACACTTTGCCCCACCTTTTCTCCTCTTAATCTCCCTGTACTTGCTGTTAAAAAACCCAGTGGAACCTATTGCCTTGTCAAGGCCTCCAGTTAATTAATTCCGTAGTTTGTCTCTCTTTGTCCTGTAGTGCCTAATCCTTATGCACTTCTTTCCACTATCTCCCTAGGAACCACCCACTTCTCAGGTCTAGATCTCAAGGATGCTTTTTTTTTCTCTATTTCTCTCAGCTCTCAATCTCAAGATATCCTTGCCTTCACTTAGACTGACCCTGACACTCACCCCTCCACACAGATCACCACAGATCACCAGATCACACACAGATCACACAGATCACCAGACACAGATCACCTGGACTGTCTTACCCCAGGGATTCTACGACATTGATACAGGGACCATCATGAAACAAAGAGCCAGAGGTGCAAAGACTGTCAGATGCCCAGGTGGCAGGAAACAATAACAGTTTGGGGACATTCACAACCCCAGACTCCAAAGGGAGACTCACAAAACAGATTTTAATATAACAACATTATCATTAACTACAGCACTGTCTTATGAACTTTAAGGTAATACCATGATACAAAAAAAAAAAAAAAAAAAAAAAAAAGTACCTTTAGGTTTACTTCAGGTAAAACGTTAAAAGGACTAATAATTCCCCTTTCTTCTCTTCCCTCCTCTCTAACTATACAACTATTCATAATCTTTAATCCCAACAGTATATTATCATAAATATAAGCTTTTAATGTATCTAAAATTTATCTCTTTTTATAAATTTAAACATCCTCATAAACTCCAGATAGCCAAATTGAACTCACCTAAGCAGACCAGACTCGCCTAGGATAAGTATAATTTAATTATTCCCTGGTCTTGAGACTCCTGGGAAACTCCCTCCATTTTCCATTTTGGACCCACCTCCCCCAGTGACTAGTATCTAAAAATTTTCTAAACATAATCTTCCGCCTTACCAACACCTTGTCAGGTTCAAGCTGACAGCTGGACAGTTCCACAGAACCTAGAAATCATAGAAGTAAGCAGCTACCCTGGACTTGATGAAACATACCAACTCTTCAGGGCAGCAGAAAGTAATCTTGAGAGACCCAATGCCCCATTCCCACCCATTTTTTTAAATAATAAACAACAGGGTGGAATGTTAGGTTTCCGTCATCCAACGCTTTAGCATAATGTCTAGCCACCCCAAATGTTGCGAATTCCAGGTCCAGAGTCACACAGGTGCCATCAAGCACTCAGGCAATTTACATAGCTACCCGGGGCCCTCAAGCCCTTTGTGACCTATGTGCAGCATGGCCATGTGATCTACACATGACATTGCTACAGCTATGTAAGCCTCTGTGTGCATTGCTAGGCAGCCTTTAAAGGCAGGAAATGTCTGTTCCATGCTCTCTCTTTTTGTCCCTCTTCTGAATTGCTAACTACTGCCTCCCTCCCCCCCTCTCCCCTCTCTCTCTGTCTGTTTTTCTCTCTTTCTGTCTCTCACACCACCCTACCTCTCTCTCCCTGCACTATTTCCTCAGGTCTGAGCACACGTCTTTCTCTTAATAAACACTTAAAGTGGGTTTTGTTTTGTGTTTAATGATCTGTTCTCGCTCACGCCCAGTAATTTCACATGTTCCATTTGTTTGATTAAATAAAATTAACCCATGGTCAGAAGGCTGAGCCAGCAGCTAGCTGACAGGAAGTGATAGGGAGAAACTAGGTATAGTGAGGGTTCTTGAGTGGGAGCAGCACAAAATGTCTCCTGGGTTTTTCAGGAGACACCAGCAAGGAGAGATTAGCTACTTACAATTCAGCCTCTCTGAGCTAGCAGAATTTCACTTCAGTGTTTGAATAATGAGTTCTAAAGAGAAGTAGAGATCTAGATAAAGTTTGCTCTAGTGGCTTTGAGTGAGCCATTGGGTAAGGGAGCAGGACTCCTGCTGGCTGTGGTCAATGTGGCAATGTTGGTAGTAGTGGAGTTGCAATTGCTGATTAGAACAGCAGTTGCCTAATGGGCAGCCACTGAATTGGGTGAAAAAACATTTGTACACAAGGAAGCCTCAACACACAAAAACAAACTAAAGTAACATCAAGCACCCTACTTGACCACTAAGAATTAAAGTAGGATATAAACAACAACAGAAATAACAGAATGTTTGCCAATCGTGGAAACTGAACAACTCAATACTAAATAAAAGGATGGGCCAACACAGAAATAAAAAAAATTAAGAACTGAATAAAAATAAACCCAACACATGCCCCTTATTGGACACAATAAAGGAGTACCTAAAGGCAAGTTCAGAGTACCAGGTAACTATATGAAAAAAAATTTTGAGAGATCTCATCTTAGTCACTTATCAGCACATCTGAAAGTGATAAAAAAAAATACAAATTACACTCAAAAGAGTGGATGAGAAGAGAAAGTCAGACTCTGTCCTGGATACATTAAAATAGGAATATCATCATCAACAAGAAAACAAAACAAATACTCAATGAAAACAGTTCTTTGAGAAAAATCAATAAAACTGGCAAAATCCTTAATCAACTTAACATAAAGGATGATAAAAGATCAAATTAACAAAATTAGAAACAAAAGGGCATACACAACAATACACACCACAGAAATACACAGACCCAACACAAGCTTTAACAACTTATACTCCACCAAATCAAAATATCTTTTAAAAAGTGGGTAGGTTTGCATTTACTGTGAAAAAAACAAGTCTAAATTTCAATAATCTGTAGATGTAAATGTATTTAATTACTTCTGGTAACCTTTATGTCTGTGTCGTAACTGCAGCTTTGACTCCAGAGAAGCACTATGTGCACCTGAGACATGATATATGTATCTTGGTCTTCCCAAGTCCATTCCAAGCTCATTTGTAGTCTATACCATGTGCTTAGTAAATCCTGCTGACTTCCCTCTCTGAAAAAAAAAAAAAGTGGGTAGGTAATTTTCTCAATATATTCCACCTACCAAAAGAAACCAAGATCAGACAAACAATTTAAATGCATATCTTCTAATGGAATATAACCAGTAGATAATCCTCCTTTCCCCAGCAAAATCCCTGGACTAGATGGAGTCTATGTGTAAATTACATAAGACTTTCAAATAATTAATGGCAATACTCCTTAAATTATCCTTTGAAATAGGAACAGAAGGAAGATTGCCCAGTCCCTTAGTTGTTCTGTTAACTAAATATAAAGGCACAATAAAGAAAATTACAGAACAATTTCCTTTACCAAGATAGATGCAAAAATTCTTAATAAGACACTTGTAAAATAACCAAATACAGAGATTCACAACCAGACAACATGAAGAGAGTGAGAGACACTGTAACATTCAGTCCTAAATGAAATATTTCCTTTAAGTCCCTCCCTTCAAGGATCAGGGAATGAAGCAGAAGAGGAGATAAAATTGAAGACTAGCTTGGTGGGATAACATCAAGGAAACAAGGCTTCTAACAACAGCAGGAACTCTACAAATAAACTTAGGGACACTATGGCAGATGCAAAAATCCTACACTAGATGGGATCCTAGAGATGAGAAGAGATATTGACACATGACATTATCTCCAACCTACAAGCTAGCTTACTTGATAACTACTTCCAAATAAAAGATTAATCTTCTCTAAGGAAGCCTGAGTACGGAAACAAACCGTTCCTAAGGGGAAATTCCATGCCCATCAGTAGATGGCCAAAGCAAAATGAACTCGAAGACTTCTTAGGAGGTTTAACAGTATACATTAAACATTGCATATAAAAAAATACTTTTACTTATAAAAGAGAAAAATGTTAGCCTTTAAAAAGTCCCAAGAATATAATAAATCCATGAAGATAATTCAGATTTTATGCTTTTCTTAAATATCTGTTATTATGCTCATGGTTTTCCTTTTAATATAAGAAAATTAAAATTTCAGTAATAATCCATTCTATTAATATTGATGAGAAGTGATAGGATATGCAAATCTCATTCATAATTGTGCTTCAAAATGGCAGCAGTAATTAACTCATAGACTGAAAATCCCCATGTGCCCTGAGGCACATTCCCTACCAGAGCAGATTGTAGAGGCTGTCTCCTCTTGTTTTTAAATTTTTATTTATTTTACATACCAACTACAGTTTTCCCTCCTTCCTCTCCTGTTCTCTCCCCGCACCATCTTCCTACCCCCAGACCCCTACCTACTCACAAAGCCGGGCATATCAAATTGACACAGGATCAAGCTCATCCTCCCTGCATCAAGGCTGAATAAGGCATCCCACCATAGGCAATGGTTTTCAAAAAAACAGCTCATTCAACATGGACAGATCCTGGTAACACTACTAGAGGCCCCATGAACAAACCAAGCTACACATCTGTCACCCACATACAGATGGCCTAGTTTAGTCCCCTGTTGGCTTATTAGCTGTTGGTCTGAGTCTGTGAGCTCCCAGGAGTTCAGCTCAACTGTCTCTGTGGGTTTCTCAGCCATGACCTTGATCTCCTTTGCTCATATAATCCCTCCCCTTCTCTTAGACTGGACTCTTGGAGCTTGGCCAGTGCTTGGCTGTAGATCTTCATCTGCTTCTATCCGTTACTGGATGAAGGTTCTATGACTATTAGGGTATTCACCAATCTGATTACAGGAGAGGGCCAGTACGCCTCTTCATGGTGCAATATCACAAAATGTAGGCGGCTAGTCGCCATATGGCACAATGATTGTCCAAGTCATACATTGCAAAAAAGTAAATAAATAAAAGAAAATTAAATAACTTCTTAGGAATTTTTTCTTATATGGCACAATGACTGTCCAAGTCATACATTGCAAAAAAGTAAATAAATAAAAGAAAATTAAATAACTTCTTAGGATTTTTTCTTTTGATTTTGTTTGGGGGGGGGGGGAACGATTGGCCTGGGGTGGGGGCGATGCTAGGGGAAGGGTAGATGGGTGGAATCGGAATTCATGGTATAGAGTCCACAGGGTATCTACAGAGGTTGAAAAATAAATAAATAAATAAATAAATAAATAAATAAATAAAGGAGGAGGACATGACTACTCCTAAAATATGGAGTAGATTTTTATTATATGTATAAGGGAGAAAGCAGGTGAGTGAAGCTTCCAAGCTTAAAAATACAGGCAGACTAAACTGGGCCATAAATTCAGAGGGCAGAGGGGGAGCAAAAGACGAGCTGCTGAGCCAAAGGCAGACCAGAGCTAGAGGCCAATAGACCAGACTAGCCAAAATGCCCCTCGACTGAAGAATGGATAAGGAAAATGTGGTACATTTACACAATGGAGTCTACACAGCAGAAAAAAATAACGACATTTTGTATTTTGCAAAAAAAAAAAAAAAAAAAAAAAAAGGATGGGGCTAGAAAACATTATTTTGAGTTAGATAACCCAGACACAAAAAGACAATTATCACATGTACTCATTCATAAGTGGTTTTTAAACATAAAGCAAAGAAAACCAGCCTACAAACCACAATCCCAGAGAACTTAGACAATGAGGACACTAAGAGAGACTTACATAGATCTAATCTGCATAGGAAGTAGAAAAAGACAAGATCTCCTGAGTAAATTGGGAGCATGAGGACCTTGGGGGAGGATTGAAGGGGTGAATGGGGGGAGAGGCAGGGATGGGAGCAGAGAAAACTGTAGAGCTCAATAAAAATGAAAAAGCAATTAAAATATCAGTGTAGGAGCCCTTGAGGTGAGTCAGTGGATAAAAGCGCTTGTTGATCTGAATTAAAGATGTGAATTTAATACCCAGAATACAAGCAAAGGTGTAAGGAGAAAATGACTCTTAAAGATCCCCTCTGAACTCCCAGTATGAATTATGACCCATACCCAGCATGGGCCAAAAAATAAAGGAAATAAAATGTAATTAAAAAATACAACACACTTTGAAGTACATATATGGATTCCAGAGTCTGGTAGGAATTTTACTTGACAAAAATTTAGTTAAGATGAGGTGTGCTTTGCTGAAGAAATAGATCAATGGTTAAAAACTCTCACTATTTTTTTCGAGGAACTGAATTTAGTACTCAGTGTCCTCATTAGGCATCTCACAGCTACCTGTCTCCAGGTCAAAGGGGTCTAATATCTCTGAATTCTTCAGGTACCTGCACTCAAATGAACATACCCACACAAGGCACACACAGGTACACATACTAAATAAACAGAAAAATCAATCAATCAGTAAATGAAGACCCAATAAATCTTTTCAAAAGGTGAGGTGTCTGGTTGAATTTGTAATAAAGATAGCTTCTGTTAAGTCTGTTGTTGCACACATTATCACTGGGCATTATATATTTGATTCAAAATTAAAGATGTGTACATATGTGCAGCACTAAGTCAACTCTGTAGGTTGTGTATAAATACGTACTCACACACATATGTACATGTGCTATTCTCCTTGCTTTGTATTGCCATAATAAACATCATGATCAAAACCAAATCAGGGAGGAGAGGCTTTCTTTAGCTTATACATTTCTTTTTTCTTTCTTTCTTTCTTTCTTTCTTTCTTTCTTTCTTTCTTTCTTTCTTTCTGCCTTCCTTACTTTCTCTCTCTCTCCTTTCTCTCTCTCTCTCTCTCTCTCTCTCTCTCTCTCTCTCTCTCTCTCTCTCTCTCTCTCTCTCTCTCTCTTTCTTTCTCATCAAACCTCATCAGGGAAAGAACTCAAGGTAGAACGTATAGGTAAGACCTGGAGCAAAGACCACAGAGGAATGCTTATTATTGGCTTCTCCTCGTGGGTACTGTGTTTGTTTTCTTATACTGTGGAGTCCCTCCTGCACAGTGATGGCTTTGTTCATATTGGGCTGGGTCCTTGCACACCAATAATTATTCAAAAAATATCATCTATACATACCTACAGCTCAATCTTATAGAGGTTTTTCATCAGTGTTCCCTCTTTCCCAATGACTCTAGTTTGTGGCTTGTGACAAGGTTGTAGCATAAACAATAAAAACTAAGAGACAGATATTGGGATTCAACCTTAAAACCAGAAAAGCAAAACAGCGAAGGCAATAGAGAAGTCTTACCTCTACCAAGGTGGAACAACTGCAGAATAAATAGACTAAGCCTCTCTCTCCTCTCATTGTACATTCCCTCTAGTAATGAGATTAAAGATGTGTGACTACATAGGACTGGGATGATGTGGGATTCCCCTCTGTATGCTGTGAATACCATTAGTGAATAAAGAAATTGTCTTGGCCTGTTGATAGGGCAGAACTAAGGTAGGTGGGGAAAACTAAACTGAATGCTTGAAGAAAGGAGGCAAAATACAAAGAGAAGCCATGTAGCCCCACTGCAGACAGACAACCAGAACTTTACCCTGTAAGTCAAAGCCACATGATGATACACAGATTAATAGAAATGGGTTAAATTAAGATGTAAGAGTTAGCCAATAAGTAGCTAGAGCTAATGGGCTAAGCAGAGTTTTAAATAATATAGTTTCTATGTGATTATTTTTGTTCTGGGCAGCCAGGATGAACAAGCAGTCTCCTCCCAACACTGGGATTAAAGGTCTGAATTTGTGTCTGCATTGATCTTGTGCAGCCTAGGGTAGCCTTGAACTCACAGAGATCCATTTGCCTCTGTCTTCTAAATCCCCGGGGTTAAAGGTGTGTAACACCATTACCTGACCTCTAGTGGCTTTACCTTTGCCTCTGATCTTCAGGTAAGCTACAAATAATACAATACAAATAATATATCACTATACAAGGTGACAAAAATAAACAAATGAAAAAAGAAAAAGATTTCAAGTAATTCCTCCAGAGAAACAACTAGGAGAAATCATTCCTTGTCAACTTTATAATCATGTACATCACAATTAAATCCTAAACTTTCATTTTTTCTGTTTGTTTCCAAGCTGTCAATACTAATATTACAATATAAAATCTAACTTTAAAAGTCATGCAATACTTAAAAATTTCAACATTTGAAAGTTCAAGTTCTCTTTAAATATCCAATAACTCTTTAAAAGTCTAAAATCTCTTGACAATCCAATAAAATCTAAATCAGTTTAAAATACTTTCTTATTCCAAGAATGAAGAATTGGGATTATTGTTTGTCAATTCACAGCAAAACCCAAATTTAACAATAAAATATTAAGTGTCCAATATCTGTGTTTCTCCTACAATCTTCTGCAGTCAAAGGCCTTGGGAGACTCTTTGGCTCTGACATTCAGACTCATTTAACTTGTTTCCTAGGCTCAGGTCAGCTCTCTCTACCTGATGCTGTGCTTGGAAAACATACCATATTCTTAGTCGTCTACCTTTCATCTTAGGTTGCACTTTGACCCATGGCTTCTTGGCAGCACTTCAGGGTCTGCAACCCTAGCAATGTTAAGAAGTCTCAACTTCTCTCTATAACTTCTTCTATCCAGGGGTGTCCAGTATGACCAGAGAGCATTTTTGATCTCTCAGTACCAATCCTCAGCTTCTTCATTGATCTCCATGACCTTCAAAATCAGAAGAATGTGTGAGACTCTTACATAGTACCAAGTTCAGCTATGAGCTTGAGATGCAGCCTTGACCCTCTGGACCACAGCTTCTGTGTGCTGACCCTGAAGAAATATTTCCATACTACTTCACTTTAGCAAACTTAGTGTCTTCTTGATAACAGCTGCTTTCTCAGCAGCAGCAAAGAAAATCTGTTGTTGCATCAAAGCAAGTATTATACTTCAGTGGAATCAATCTCCTACTAATCACACTAATTCTTTACCCTGAGACCAGACACTACACACTCTCAATTCAGGTTTTATATATAATGACCCTGATAAGTATTTGAGAGACTCTCAAACTTCCCTCTGAATTTTCACCAACCAGGCTTCTAGCATCTGCATTGTTCTCAGCTTTATCTTTCCAATACCCATAGCAGCTTAATAAACTCTTAGCACTCAATGCATTTTCAAGTCAAATGTCACAAAGGAGACCAGAAAACTCTCTGAAGTGTCATGGTTATGCCTGTCACAACAGTGCCCTATGAACCTGGTATGCAGTGCATCGTGCCCCCGTGTCTGCATTCGGTGCGCTGGCACTCAGTTACCGAGATTCAGGCAAGAGGCAGGAGGTTAAAAAACACAAAGACTCACACAGACAGAGAGACAACGACAGCGGTCATCCTTGAATTCCCCCAAGAATGCCCCCTTTATTGTGTTCAGGGGCAGATTATATAGAGATAGCCACTCCTCAGCCAAACCCACCAGAAACCACTGTCCTGCCATCAGGAACTCCTGAAGGTCTCGTGCTCAGAGCAGCTGTAGGCACTCAGATCAGGGGATTACAAGAAATTCAGGATCTGGAGTCTCACTGCTCCCAACACTGGTAACCATTTCTTTTCTACTTTTCTTTCTATTGCTCTGGTGCTGTAGTGCATACCCTAACCAATTTAACTCAGGAGAAAATGAATTATTTTGGTAATACTTCCATGTCCCAGCTCATCAGAGAGGAAATTCAGAGAATGAACTCATGCAAGAACCTGGAGTACAAAATAAAACAGAAGTTGTAGAGGAATGCTGCTTACTGGTTGGTTCCCCTTGGATTGTTCTGGTTGTATTTTCATAAAAACAAGATCACCTGCTGAAGCAGTTCAACACCCATATGTGCTGAGAACACCTAAAGTCATGAATCAAGAAAATACCCCTACTCACTTGCCTACAGGAAAATCTGATGAAGGCATTTTCTAAGTTGAGGTTCAATCTTCACAGATGATTATAGCTAGTATCAAGGGAACAAAAAATAACCCTAAGCATCACACACACACACACACACACACACACACACACACACGTGTGTGTGTAACTATAATTATTAGAATGAAGAATTAGTGGAATCTAGAAAGAGTTGAGGAGAATATGCCAGGAGTAGGATATAAGGTGGGGTAGAATGAAAGGATATATAGCACTCCTGCATGAAATTCTAAAAAATTAAAAGTTGTAGTTACAAAAGTTATGAAGGTAAATTTTGAGCTGCAAATGTTAACTTTTCATGAAAGCATTAGGATCTCAAGTCACATCTCTTGATGCCATGTTAAGCTAGGTGTTGCTCTGTGCTCCCAGCTTCTTCGGGACAGAAAACAGGAGCATCTCACAAAACCCCATAAGTCAGCTTTCTGTAGGAAGTCTTACAGCTAGTGGTTATCTGCCCACTGGGGCGTGGCCTCATATATTATATATGCCAATGTAGACTATGTGTCCAGTCTCTTTTCTAGCTATGGGATTCAGTTTCTTATCTCTGTTCAAGCAGAGGATTCTGATTTGTGAGTCTACGCCTAAATAAATAACCGTCTATTTCTCAATTCTGAGCATGTGTGGGATTTATTTTAAGCATCCTTCCACATTTGATACCCAACGTGATGCCGGATTCCACACTACTGGGTAGATGGACTAATGGCCTAGCCAATCAACGGGCCAGACAGTCTCCCAACCCTGTCCATTTGGCTTGCTTTTACCTAAGTGTTTTTTTATTTAGAGCCCCTGCCACAGGGGAGCTTACTGCGTGTGGCAACTTGGAAATTTCCTGAGTGCACTCAAGGCTGCAGTGTTCCCTGGCATGCTTCCCTACCGCAGTTCCTTGCTATGTGGCAACTTGTGCAGCTTCCAGTTTCTGCTCCCTGCCCGCCAGTTCTGGGTTTCTTGCCCCATGTATGGAATTTATTTTATTGCTTTTCATTTGTCAAGCAAAGCATATTTCTCAGTATTTAACCAGTACCAAGGCAGAAAACTAAAGAGGCTTGGAAAGTAAAGCAGCCCAGAAACTAAAACAGTCCTGTACCATTCCTGTTACCATGGGTTGCATTGCTTCTAGTCACAATTCTGCAACCACAACATCTGCTGGACAATAAAGATTACAGTTTACCAGACCACATAACAGGTAATTAATAAATCAATACGGCATACTACATTAATATTGAAACTTTTAGTAACTTTTTTGCTAATTTTATGTTTTGTATTATACGAGGCTTATATGGTTATGGTGACACTTCAATTTATTGGGTATTGTGACTCAGTTTTTAGCTTCATATTCTATCATTAAGGAAGAATATGGAACTTTTAGAATGATACAGTCTTTACAGATTAATAATGAACAGCTAGTTGACAGGATTAATGCCACTGAAAATCAAAAGTTACCTGAAAAAATTAATATTATTAAAAAGGATAAAATTAATTTGATAGACAAAATTGAATCCATATCTAAGAGTACTAAGAAGTTATCTAAAAGAATTCATACTATTGAATTTCACAACCAAAATTTGTTAAAAAGTTATGACAAGTAAGGAGATAGAGTATCTCTCCAGGATGGCCATCTGCGTACTATTCAAGTAATGTCCAAGGATGCGATATTATCTTTAAAGGAGAAACTTCAGAGCTTGGAATCACATGTGCAGAATGAGAACCAGAGGTAGGTATCTCAATGAAATCACTAGAAATATAAACAGGCCATGAGATTCAGGCTTTACAAAAGACAGTAATAAAAAGATTTTAAATAATTCAGGAAATTATTGGAGCTGATGAACAGGGAAAGAAGGCATAAGGACAGTATTCAACATTGCCAGTAGCTGTCAGAGATGACGTACCAAGGGTTTTAGCTTTCTACCCTGTAATCTACTTTGACAAAGCATCAAGTTCTAAAGGTCCAAAAAGATCCAAAGAAGATAGATGGATACCTATAGGAATGAATGATGTGAAAGAAATTAAGCAAGTTGTTGTAACTTATGGTTTGCATTCCGCATTTGGTAGGGAGATGTTAAAGAAAGTCTTACAGCCAGTTTTTACCCGCCCACTGGGGCATGACCTCTTACATTATATTTGCCAGTGTAGAGCATGTGTCCAGTCTCTTTTCTGGCTGTGGGATTAGTTTCTAATCTCCGTTCAAGCAGAGGTTTCTGAGTTCTGAGTCTACCCTTAAATAAACAACTATCTATTTTTCTGAGCTAGTGTGGGGTTTCTTTTAAGCATCCTTCCACATCAGCTAGCTTGGTAATATACATCAGTGATCAGGAGATCTTGCTTCAAGATGAAATAAGACCCAAACCTCTGGGTATCTTCAGTCTCCCCATTTCTGCATTACTTATATAAACACACACACACATGCACACATGCACACATGCACATACACACTCACACACACACACACACACACACACACACACACACACAGGTTGACAGACAGACAGAGAGATGGAAAGATATTATTTGTGTACCTAAAAAAAAAATCTTACCATTGTCTTCTTGTTGGAAATTCACTGTCTGGATTTTTATAGCCGAGTTCTCCTTATATTATAATTTATCTGACCCTTTACTACTTCAAAAACTTGATTGTGTTTCCGACCTAAAAGAAAGCAAATCTGCAATGAAAAGGAAAGTTTCCATCCCATAATCCCCTCTTTGCCATAAATATATATTTATACATATAAAATTGACTTTATTTCTTAAATTCAAATATGACACATTTTTCGTACTCATTTGTGATTATATTTACAAAAAAAATGATCTTTGGGTTCCACAAAAAGAAAGAACAACAGTTTAGATGTCTTCTGAAAGATACTTTCTCTTCTGAAGGCACTTTGCCCTGGATCCACTTACACTGGACATCTAAATGATTTCTGTTCATGTTATAAGGAGTGACTGCCTCAACAAAGGTCGCATTCAAGCACCTCTTTCATTACACACCCCATTAATCAGGGAATTGCTGCCTAGTTCTCCTTGAAAGCTCTTGATGTTACATTATTTTTTCTTTTAAATAAAAACTTATGTCTCTTCTTGTTTTGCTTGTTTGTTGTTTTAATATTTCTAGACTTGCCGGTTCTTGATGCACTGTACTAAATTACATGTGTATATAGAAGCTCATTTTTTTCTCTGCCATATCCAAATATCTTCAAAAGATATTGTATGGAAAGTCTAAAGCCATTGCACAACATAATGCCTGGTCAGCAGTTTATCTCTTTGTGAGTGTAATGCCAATGTACTGGGAAAATCATTGTTATTACAGTCTTCTAGCCAGTTTATGACCTTTGTCTTGATGTGGAATTTAATTTTTTACCTCAAACCATTACTTTTCTTTTTAACTCATTTGTTTAATTTCTCTGTTTTATATATCATGATAGTACCTTTACTGATAAATTATCATTTTCATGATATCCAGACTACATAGTTTTATGTAAGATAAGGAACTGTTTTCTCTGCATTTTTATTCAAGTCTTGTTTTTGTATCTGCTTTTCACCAGTATGAGTTATTTACTTTAATTCCATCTTTCCTAGCAATCGACATTGATATCTTGGACCTCCTCAAGAGCTTTATGTGCATATTTCCTTATTTTTATTTTGGAAAATAAGAAATTTTATAAATCATTGGATAGATTTTCATCATAATTGAAAAGCTGTGTAAAATTTCAGGCTAATTACAAAAATTATAAAATTTCATGTCACTTTGCACTGGTAGTACATACTATTCTAATTTCCAGAATGTATAGACTAATGCTTAACTCAGATACTTAATTTATTCTTGTCACATTCTCAATAATTTAGGTCAACTGTAAACATAATCTTTTATGAGTTGGGAAATTATCTTTAGAGGAATTTTCTTTGTTTCTAATGTTAAACTTTGATAATTTTGCTTATTTTATATCACAATAGTTTTTGAAAGAGACTGTACAAAGTTTATAATTTATAAGATATACACAATGGAGCATTTACAAATTAAAAACACTAACTCGTGGTCTTCATAACATACAATAGAGGATATAAATGTTACAAACCACCCACAGGTAAATAACTATTAAATAGATATTTATAAAAACATAAATTTTTATAATTCATATAATTATAAGCAATATAAATACCTCTGAGTCCCTAAAATCTATGTGTTGAAATATTAACCTTTAAGTTGACGGTATTAGGAGACAATGACTTTGCAGAATAATAGGTACCTGAAAATTATGTGCCATTACAAATGATTGCTAAGGAAGCTATTTATTACCTCTGACACATTACCCTGTGAAGTCATCTTGAAAGGTGTCTCTCTGTGAACTAAGCAGGATCTCACTTGTCAGAATATATATGGATTTGTTCTTAGGTTTCATCAACTTTAGCGTAATGAGATATTTTTTGAAATAATTTTATAGTTTAAAAGTATTTTTCTCTCTTTTTCAATAAAAGTTATCATATATATATATATATATATATATATATATATATATATATATATATATATATATATATATCGTGGTCCAGTTTCCCTTTGGGAAGCCAGGGAAAGCAACAAGTAGACTGGTTGGAATGAATTTTTGCTTCTCCTTAGGCTTTTTAGTCTCTTTCTGTTGCTATTAGCATAACTTTACATGACACTAGACAGAGAGAAGAAATACAGCTTGAAGAATCCTGTCCCTGGAATTAAAAGTTATTTGCGGAAAGTGCAGCTGGATGTGGATGATGTGCCTTTAAATCATCCGCCATTTACTGGAACATGGGTTCAATTTCCAGCACTACAAGAAAAAAAATCTAAAAAAATGAAAGGAGAATGAAAGACAAATAAGATGCAGATCACTGGATTTTACATTAAAGAAAATAATTTAGCAACTGATAAATAACAACCCAAGAAATTTATTGTTTCAAAAGAAATAAGGTCTCCAATATTTGTCCAAAATCTCAGTCTTCTCAAACCAGCTTTTACCCATGTAGCAGCCTAAAGCAGGGATGTTCTTCAGGACTTAGACATGGATCTCAGTGACCCCCAACCTCCTCTCTAGCAGTGTCTTGGAAAACAGCAAGTCTCAGTCCAGCCTCTGAATGTGAGACAGTATTTGTAATAGTTAGAACTTTCCTTATTTATATTTATAGTTCATAGTAGTTTAGCATTTTTAAATATGTGTATTTTTATTGGACAAATAGAAACAAAATCTAAAAGAATATGACATTTTCTAAAATGAAAAACTGGATTAGTTTGTAAATTAACAGTTTTTTTCTCAAGTTGTAGAGGTGAACCGAGTTTAGTACACACTAAAGCTCAACAACTTAGGAGAAATGCCATAGTTTCGTACTGAAGGTAAAATATATTTGTCTTTCATAAAATTGTCTCTTTAATTAATTTGTGGATTTATACAATACTTCAGTAAGAAAACTTTCTTCAAACTCTGAATCTAATATTTATCACATAATGTCTATATACCTACATTTATACACAAACACATATACTTGAGATAATGCAAAGCTTTGCTTGGCCAAGCAATATGGGGAAGCCTGAAAGTGTTCTCTGATGTAGCTTAGCAATTTACCATGGCTCTCTGGAATAACTCCTATATGAAAAAGAAGTATCATGCGCTATTAGTTTAAAAGCTTACAGGTGACAGGTCCCACAGGTATGGGTCCCTTCTATCTTGAATAAAGGTCAGAGAGTTGGAACTTATTTCTTTTCCATCAAGTTATTGTCCACAGATGTAATATCCAGACCTGCTATTTCAGGTATTAAGAAGCAGATCTGCTTCTACCTCAAACAAAGGTCAAGGCTCTATTCCACCTGGCTTTAGATCCAAGAGTTCTGCTCTCTCAAGGTCATTGTCAACAGGTGTGGCTAATATCCAGACCTGCTATTTCAGGTATTAAGAAGTAGATCTGTTTGTACTTGAAACAAAAGTCTGTGGATACAACTAGGTTTATACTCCTTTAGGGAGATAACTATTGATTCCACACAGGGAGTGGTTTGCCTACAGTGTTTTGATCTACTGTGTGAGCATTACTTGTCTCGTTCTGGCAACAGATATTCAACTAAGAATGTAGCTCGTAATCCTTCAACTCCCTGTCCATTTCCCTGTATCATGTCAATGACATTTTTATTTTATTCCTAGCTTCTGAGGTTGACATATTTAAGCAAATGGAGATTAAATGAGGGTGATTTTCAGTATTCATTAGAACTCCCTCCCTATACTATCCTACATCTCTATTTTATTAATCTCCTATAGATATGCTCCTTTTGCCAAATAATTCTAATCCTCACCCTCCTACTCAAGAACGTCAGAACCAGCCACTGATAGGAGCATGGAAGAAGTCTCCCCAAAAAGGTTTCTTACAAGGTCACTTAAAAGATTCTGGAATTGTACTGGTGTTATGTAAAGATTATCTGTGTTTGCATTCAGTTCTATTGGCTGCATTTTGCCATACACATGGCATTCGCTTAGTTAGTGTCATTGTCAGCAGAGGCTCAGACAAGTAAGAACTGATTTCTATAAACAATGACCAAAAATTCAATATTTGATTCATATATGAAATGTACATTTACTTTCAGTTTGAAGAAGACAACAACATTCAAGTAGAGAGTAGGGTTGATCTAAATAATTTAGCACAAGTAGCAATGGAGGATAAAAGGGTATCAATAATATCACTGGATCACTTTATTTGAATAGTGATTATTAAAGTAGCTGTGTTAGTTTTCAACTTTTATGGCATGATATCCAAGACAGATCAACTAAAAGAGAAACGTTTTATGTTCACTCGTAGTTTCGATTAATAGTTGCTTTGCGCTTTTGTTGGGATTATGATAGCTTTCTCAGATGAAGCCCATGGTCAAAGGGTGGCAGTTGCTGAGCTCATGGTTATCAGAAGAGAATAAAAAGAAGGGGCCAGAGTCCCAATATTCCTTTCCCGAAAACACTGCTAATTACCTAGTATTCTGTGTTGGATCTCACCTTCTAAAACTGACCTCACTTCTCCAGAACACAACTGCCTTTGAAGAACGTTTTAGATACAAATTTTGGTAGTATTGATTTAAATAAAAAATATCCCAAATAAAATCAGTTCTTAGTAGAAGATAAATTTCATCCTACTTCACATGAAAACTCACTGGTTAACATCATATAGTTCGCTTTATGGATTGATTATGTTTTTTTTTCTTGGCTTATTTAAACAATATTCCAAGGCCTGAAAGTTTGAAATTGCTAGAGAAAAGATATGCACATAATATTTTTAGATATTGGGGTAGGAAGGGACTCAAAATAATTCTATAAGCACAGTAGTAACCCTGTGTTTTGACAAACGTTGTTATATAAACTTAAGCTTCTATACAACGGGAGAAACAACTGTTAAGGTACCACATTTATGTTTATAGACATGTTCAACTTTACTGAACCCATAAAATCTGATTTCCAAACAGATTTACCCATCTATCATCAAAACAATATCATAGTGATTTGGAAGTATAATGTGCATAATGTCTTAAAATAACTTAATAACTTAAAATTATAGTCATATAAGGTCAGAGAGAATGAGAATGTAGAAAGAAGGTGGGAAGGAGGATGAAGGATTCATGGATATATGACGGTAGCATGTTGCTAAAGAGAAAAGCCACATAAAATAATATAAATGATGAAACAAAGCCAGAGTTAGACATGGTCATGCATGAAGAACTCATTTTTCCCTCTACTTAGATTTACATTGTATTTTATGGCATTGTAAAATTATTTAATGATCTTTAATTGATATATAAATGACAACCATATTTTAGTATAGATCAATTATAACAGGAAAAAGTGACAATTAAAATAACATGTCCTAAAGCTTATTTCAAACAATTAGGCAAACCCTGCTCTCTAGGCACACTGTTAATTAACTCATCTAGAGACTCAATAGCGTTACTCTGGGTTCTAGTTAATAGAAATGAAATAATAAAATTAATCAACTGAGTTTATATTAAATCTTTATTCATCTGGGATATTTTCCTTTATTGAAGATGATGTTCATGTCTGACAGTACTAATACAAATTCAATTTTAACAGTCTTTCAACATAGCTCAAATTTTAAACTCCATGTACCTATAAAATAAGAGTATATTAAAAGGAGGAACTTGAATGCAATGTGTTTAAATTTAGTATTTGAAAAATACTCAATGTTTTCCACTAAAGTACAGATAATATTAATATTTGCTCTCACAATCATTCCTCCCCCTCTTCCAGACAGTCTGTGAGTCTCTGTATCTATTCCCATCAGTTCCTGAGTAAAGCCTCTCTGAAGGCAATTGGATTAGGTCACAATCTATGAGGATAGTAGAATATTATTAGGAATTATTTCATTGACTTCTTTTTTTTTTGCCACTCATGCTTGGTTCTCTAGGCTGTCTCTAGGCTACCCAGCTTCTGTGTCATGGCACTCCAGGCAGGGTCAGGAGGAATATCATAAATATAGTCGCAGTGAGATATATGTATAACTATGCAACGATTATAATAGAATACATACTAAGAAGTATAAATTTTGATTGAAATATTAACAATGAAACAATATAATATTATAGTTTATTCCTCCTAATTTATACTATGATTTTTAAAAAAATATTTGCAATTCAATTGCTTCCATGGAATAGCCATGAAACAGAAAACTATTTTAGTATTGTATACAAGGCTCCGTGAGAATCATCTCACAATGACTCTACATGTCTTAATGTATCAGTCTCTCCTTAACTTCTGCATAATTCTATTGCTATGATCATGTTCTATATTGAAGCAAATATTTATGCACATAAATATATAATTATATGCATAAATTATATATATCAATTATTCCATATTATATGACATGCTAAATATATAATGTAATATATAATATATGTAATTATATATTTAAATTAATATATATAGCTAGATAGATAATTTAAAGTTTAGAAATAGATAAAATTATGAAGAACAGATAGTGAGCCTGCCTGATCTTGAGAAGCAGATAAATTGTGGACATTGTAATCCCTGAAATATTTGTTGAAAGATTCTGTGAAAGGATATTCATCATCCTTCTTTTCTATACTAAAGACTGTATTTCACTTTCATACCTTCTTGCAAATGCCTTTTTTGGTTGATTAATGAAACAAAATATAAGAAACCTGTAAAAATTTCTTTACTATAAAATTCAAGCATGAGTGGCAAAAAAAAAGAAGTCAATGAAATAATTCCTAATAATATTCTACTATCCTCATAGATTGTGACCTAATCCAATTGCCTTCAGAGAGGCTTTACTCAGGAACTGATGGGAATAGATACAGAGACTCACAGACTGTCTGGAAGAGGGGGAGGAATGATTGTGAGAGCAAATATTAATATTATCTGTACTTTAGTGGAAAACATTGAGTATTTTTCAAATACTAAATTTAAACACATTGCATAGTGAAAACTATGCAATGAAGCACCCTAAGGAACAGGGTTTTTATATGTATTTTAGTGACAATATGATGCAACAGGAGAAAGAAATAACTTTTTAATTATACTAATCTTTTAATTTTAAAAACTAGAAGGTCTAGATCTTAAATTCTAGAAATGTAGCTCTTAGCAACTGAGATATGAATGAGATATCTTAACAACTGAGATATCGTCATTCTTACAGAAAAATTGAGTTTAGTACCCAGAAATCTCTTGAAATTCCATATCAATTGATTCCACAGTCTTCTGCCCTTCATTGGCACTCATGTGCAGATACCCACACAAACACACATGCATGGTTAAATAAACAGATAGATAACAAATTATATTTTTATAAAACAATATTGAATCTTACTAAAATAAAAAGTTAAAAGTATTCCAACTACTGAAAGAATAATTTAAAATATAAAAGTGTTTATCAATCTCACATAATTAAAGTTCTAAAACAAACTTATTACCAAAATGAAAAAAAAAGATTAAGACATAATTACTTCTAAAGTAGTATGTATAATTTCTGATGATATTTATTTGCAGGTTAGTAAATAGTTTTTAAAAATCAGACTATTTTCTCAGTTTAATTTATGTTCTTTGATGTGTGAAATAATATGTATGCAAAAGGTAATATGGCATACAATGCTTCTCCATAAGCTACTTACCACGTCATTGCTTTGTGTGTCACTATTTTTAACTTAATGCTTGAACACAGGAAACTGCAGTGGCATAGAGCGAATAGTGGAAGTATGTAATATTGTGTGTCTTGGGTACCACAGTGTGGCCTACACTGTATTTTCCTTCAAGAATCAAGTGCCACTCTCCCTTAATGGTACTGTATGTGGACAATTTAGTAGAAATTCATTTTTGTTCTTTTTTTCTTCCATTCAGAAGAATGCCTCCTAGAATTTCTGTTGCTTTCCTTTCTTTTGTTTATTTTCTTGTTACGTACTTGAAGATTTATTCTAGTTTCTCTGGTTTTGGTGTGGACACCTGGCCATTGCAAATACAACATGCAAGAAAATACAGTCACTGGAAGAGGCTGGTTTTGCATGTTATGTGGGATAGACAGTTAAGGGACTGATGGAACAGGGGACCAAACCGGACTCTCTGAATGTGGCTGACAGTGGAGGAGGACTGAGAAACCAAGGACAACGGCAATGAACATGAACTCTACAGCATGGACGGGCTCACTGTGAGCCTTGTCAGTTTGGTTGCTCACCTTCCTGGACTTAGGGGGAGCTGGGAGGACCTTGGACTTAACATAGTGAAGGGAACCCTGATGGCTCTTTGTCTTGGAGAGGGGTGGAGTGGGGGTATCGGTGGAAGGGAGGGGAGGGAAGGGGGAGGAGGAGGGAAGGAGATGGAAATCTTTAATAAAAAAAAAAATCAGATACAAAAAGAATTTAATAAAAGGAAGTGCATTTAAATATAAAAATATATAAAATTAATCTTAAATCTCATACATTTAGCAAAAAGTAATTAAAATATGCTTCAGCCATATAAATATAAAATGGGAATAATATTACTATGGAATGCAAAATAGGAGATGATCTGGGTGTCACTGGCTCAATATAAATTTGTGTTATAATCTTAAATATGTCGCCCATAATATTAATATAATTAGTCTCAATTAAAATAAAAGTACCCCTTTGTTTTGAGCAGTTGGAGGAATTCTTAGCTACTTAACTTTCTCTTAAGCATCATCTGATGTATTTTAAGTCAGCGCAGATGTATGATAATGTGGTACAAAGAACATAAGACATAAATTATCTGGCTAGGTTTCCAGTACGAAGCATGATTTCTCTCTTGTTGAGTGGGCATTAAGTATAATTAGACAGCTGTTGGTTGCCAATGAACATGTGAGTGACACTTCCCCCACTTTATGGTCACCTGACAATTACGGTAATTGTGTTTCATAGGTGTTGTTACTGGGTAGACTGTTTAATTGCACCCCTCCCTTGGCCACTTGCATGTATTTTTTTGGAACCATGGATAATAGACTACAAAAAAAAAAAGGCTTTCAGGTCAGATCGAGATTTAATTATCTGTGCCGTGAGTTTTAATTGTACAGTGTCTTCAACAACAGAGTAGCAACTCAAGCCTCAAGGGCAATCAAGGACTACTTTGATAATCTATATTAAATTGGAAACCACTTGTGTTACGATATGAGGTCATGGGCCTGAGGCTGGGGGAACGACACTCATCACTCTTTCTGATCAGCATATATCATTACTGCGTTCTGAATATTATCCTCATACCCACAGTAAGTGTATCTACCACCCCTTATCAAAGACATTATTCACAACATGGACATGATCCAAACATCACAACTAGACACAAAGCATACATTAGCAGATTTTTAAGAGCCCAAGCCCAGCAGATACATCTGCTTCACAGCACCTGCTTCTGCTAAACCAGAACACAATAGATGGGGAAGAATAATTGTCAGAACCAAAATAAAGGTATGTCTACCATGAGCAGTCTCTTCTAGAAATGACTGCATACAGGATACCAAAAATGGCAATATCCATGAGCACTTAAGTGGAAGGGGGAATATTTTTTGCCATCCCACCACCAGACAAAGACTTACAGGTAGCTACTTGAAGTCATTAGCCTCTTCTAGGAATTAGGCTCTTCTAGAAATGAGTCCCATTATAGGTTGCCCAATGTAGAGTAACCTGACTGGAATTATATACCTTAACTAGCAAAAATATATGCATAAAGATATATATATGCTTATATGTATATTCATATATTTGTGTGTGAGAATAATAATAAAAGAAAATGAGGTTATATCAGTTTGTCAATTTGAGAGTAGGGGGATGGTGAATAAAGTACAGGGAGTGTAATTTTGTAGGATGAGAAGGAAGAAATGGTAGGGGGAGATAATGTAAATTCTATCCTAATTAGAACTATATTAAAATACATAAATAAAAACACAATTAACTGACCCAAGTAAATCTATGATATTTTAAAGCAAGATACCAATTTTATTTTCTCAATTTCAGGAATATCTTGCACTAGTAAGTGGATGGGAAGATAGGAATAAAATGATCTCTGGAACTTTTCTACACTTCAATTCTGGTTTCTATAACTACATAGTTGTGAAGCTAAGATCTATTAATAATATAATGAATTTAATATTTTATGTAAATCCAATAGTTTTTATCTGACAAATTTTCAGTTCTAAAAGTTCATCTTGCATTGAATTGTTTCTTAACAGAAGGAGAACAAATGCATAAAGATTCGAATGACAAAATATAGGAGAATAGACTTGACTGCTTTGGAGTTTGTGAAATTTTTGTCACTTGAATGAAGAAGTACATAGAGACTGAAGATGGCATTAAAGATATCCTTTTATGAAGCTACTTGCACTGGGAAAATAAACTATCTATAGGTATGACCATGAAGTCATGTAATTTTCTAAACAACACATTAATCAAACAATGTGGCTATACAAAAATAGTGACTTGATTAGTATTAATGAATTTTACAGACTGATAATAAGTACTGCAAAATTACAAGTGCATTTCCAAACATAAGAAACCAATAGGCAGAGAGTGAACATTTTGCATCCTGATTTGAGTAAAGCATGGTGGTGTATACCCTTAAATGCAGGACTCAAGAGAGACAGGAGGGTATCTCTGAGATCAAAGCTAACTTTATTTTCATAGCAAGGCCTTGACTTAAAATTATATTTCGAACAGTAAGGATATATCAGATTTAGACTGTATTGTCTAGGACATAGTATTATTTATACTGGTGTAAAACAAATAGTGTATGAAAAAAATGGCAAATTGCCTAAGATCTACTTTAAAATAATCTATTAACAAACATCATAAAGACATTATGTGACTGAAGAGTTAAGACGTAGTTAAAATGCATCGGTCATTGCGTTCTCTTCACTTTAGAGCTGATTTGTTTCCAATTTCCCGTTACAGTTGCATGAGGAAAGAATAACTCAAGAAAGAGTCCTAAATTTTACCATTGATCTACAGTCCCAGACGTTAAACCTAAGAAAGTGCTTTTACCAGCTTCCCCAGTTCGTTAGAAAGTTTAGATGAAACAAGCCATTTGCTTAAAAAAGTTTAGAAAAACTGACTCAGAAGAGGCAGAAAGGCAAGGAAGCAAACAATCTTTAAGGTGTTAAAGGCAGTTAATCAAAGCTTATAAAATTCCTTCCTGGACCTGGGGAGAGTTGGGAGGACCTTGGACTTAGCATAGGGTGGGGAACCCTGATGGCTCCTTGGCCTTGAGAGGGAGAGAGGGGAGGTATGGGTGGAGGGAAGGGGAGGGAAGGGGGAGAAGGAGGGGAGGAAAAAAAAAGAAATAATAAGGTAGTGCATAAGAATTCAGAGCATTTCAACATAAGGAAAATTATTTTTGCTCTTATAGAAATTATTCACATTTCAAGAGCATGAAAATTTGACTTGAACATGAGGTAATAGGTAAGTATGCTATGCTACACAAACTGCTGTTCCCAGGTGCTGAATACTGAGTAAAATTTTAAATCCTGTGGTGAAAGAATGATACTGGTAGAGGACTGAAGAACTGGGAGACTCATACATACTAAAGAAATGGAGCATTTGAGTTGCTTGGCTATTACAAGCAACATCAAGATCTGTAACAGTAATAATCAAAGAAGAGAAAACGTATTTTTCACTCACTCCTCTGCCTCTATGCCACATTGAGGCAATGTCCTCCAGGCAGTTTTCTTCACGTCCCGTACATCCAGTACATGCAGCCTATTCCAAGCAGCAAAAAGGACTGGGCCTTTGAGGGGGATTTTTTTAAAATTTATTTATTTATTAAAAATTTCCACCTCCTCCCCTCCTCCCATTTGCCTCCCACTTTCCCCTCTTCCCCTCCCTCTCCAGTCCTAAGAGAAGTCTGGGTGCCCTGCCCTGTGGTAAGTCCAAGACCCTCCCCCCTCGATCTAGGTCTAGGAAGGACTAGGCTCCCTAAAAGCCAGTACATACAGTAGAATCAAAACCCAGTGCCATATCATTGGCTTCTCAGTCAGCCCTCATTGTCAGCCACATTCAGAGAGTCCGGTCTCATCATATGCTCGTTCAGTCCCAGTCCAGCTGGCCTTGGTGAGCTCCCATTAGATCAGCCCCACTGTCTCAGTGGGTGGACACACCCCTCGTGGTCCTGACTTCCTTTCTTATGTTCTCCCTCCTTCTGCTCTTCATCTGGACCTTGGGAGCTCAGTCCAGTGCTCCAGTGTGGGTCTCTGTCTCTATCTCCATTCATTGTCGGATGAAGGTTCTATGGTGATATGCGAGATATTCATCAGTGTGGCTATAGGATAAAGCCAGTTCAGGCACCTTCTCCTCTGCTGACCAAGGACCTAGCTGGGGACATCCCCTTGGACATCTGGGAACCACTCTAGAGCCAAGCCTCTTGTCAACCCATTTTAGAACCATAAGAGATCAAAAAAGTTTTACCAAAGAAAACATTAATAGAGAAAGAGATAGAACCAATGTTATTTAAAATGGAAGTTAAAATCCCATGTGACAATTTAAAAATTTGGACAATACATAAAATTACAGATTTATGACTCACTAATATTAATTTAGCTTCACAACTGTATAAGTCAGGGTTCTCTAGAGTCACAGAAATTATAGAATGAATATCTATCTATCATCTATCTATCATCTATCCATATATATTTTAATATGTATATTTTCTAACAAAATGCATATGAATTTTTTGGGATGACTTGTAGGTTGCACACTAACAATGGATACTTGTGAATGGGAAGTCCAGGAATCTAGTAGATGCTTAGTCCGGTGAGGCTGAGAGTCCCAGCTTATCTGCTGGGTTTGCTGGAATCCTGAAGAGGTAGGCTCCACTGACAGTGAAGGAATGGATATGCTGGCAAGGCAGGAGCAAACAGGCAAAGAAGGAACTCTTTATTCTTCCATTGTTCTCATTTGTGTTTCTAGAAGGTGTGCCACAGATTAAAAGTGTGCTTCAAGCATCCAGGTACAATTAAAGGCATCTCCTCCCACCTCAAGGTCTTGATTAAAGGCAGTTGTCTTCTTGTTTCAAGATTGGGATCACAAGTGTGACCTCCATTTCTAGACTATAGTTCATCCTAGATATAGTCAATTTGGCAACCAAATATAGCCATTACAACAGCAATATTTGAAAATATTTATAAATATTACAAACCTTTTGGTACAGGGAAAGCTCAGAATGTATCATTAATGGATTATTTAACTCTAAGAGCTGTCTTACAAGGGAAGGAAGGTGTGTTTCTGAGCTGGGATGGCAGTTGGAGTGATTTTTAAAAACTATAATTTTAGGGTATTATTTTTATCTACTTTGCTACTTCAAAATTATTATTTTATTTTAATATTATTTTAAACAAAATATACTATAAATATGTTCAAATCTGAGTGGTAAAAATTTTATTCTGTCTTTAGAAATTCCTTCTATTTTTCTGTTTTCTTTTCTGGGTGATCAGATTTAAATCATGCACTGTCTCCTAGGGACCTAAAGCATATGCCATGGGGCCCAGTCTGGAGAATGGTCCAGTTAAAACGAATGTCATATTCATATGGTACAATGAATATAGCTGGCTTCCATTGATATGCATGTTTCAAAATTGCTGTTGATTAAAAAGCCAAATTGTTCACCAATGCTGTGCTGTAAACTAAATTTCTCTGGAGTCATTTTGAATATTAAAAAAGGTTAAAAGTGGTAGGAAAAAATAAAACAAATGTGGTTAGAAGAGCTAGAGTTTGAACTTCTAGTTCATTAATGGAGAATTTCAAAAAATTTAACATTTTGCCCTCATGGGTCTAATAAATTAAGGCTTCACATTCTGAAACAGTTATATTAAAAAAAATCCCAAAGTAATTGGTGAAGTCATATATTCAAGGGTTACTCTTTCATGTGTATGAATAGCTAGTACTTATAATAAAGAAAATTTCATACTTACATAGTTATAAAGTAGTATTACTATAAAATGAAAATGTTATAATTGGGAAATATTGAAAGATGTTCATACATGCTCATTATCCTAAAGGGAAACTCAGTACTGTCAAGGATAATATTTATACAAACATACATACCACACATATATACATGCATACATATTTGTATATATGCATACATATTTGTATATCCTTGAATATCAAGTAAAGTTCTCTACATTTAAATGCCTAGAGTCCTTATATTTTATTCTAAAATGATTAAATTTGTCTTATATACAGGATTCTCAAAACAGAAAAATTATAAATATATTTAGAAATATGTTTTCAAAGAAAATATAAATATTACATTAAGTAAATTTCAAAGATGTGCTGCATTATTCCAATAATTGGAGAAAATTACAGTGAGCAAGAAATAAACTTAAAAGCATAAGGACTTATATAGTAATTGATGATTGTGTATATGATTTTTCTGCTTTCTGTTTGCTATCTTTCAAGATTTGTTTTTTTATGTTTCTTTAGAAATACTGGGACACACAGACTTTATAAATAAAAAGTCCTCATTCTGGAATGATACTTTTGATTGTACTTGATAGGAAAAGTAGACTTCAAGATTTACTCATTTTCGAATCTTTCTCTCTTATTTATTTTTTAATAAACAATAGTGCTTTATTGAAAAAGGGTTAGTTTAAATGGCTACAAAGTGGAAATGTAAAAAGTATACATTTCTACAGGTACAAGTTAACTTCTTAGTGAGAAAGCAAATATTTATTAGCAAAAGTGTATGTTTAGATTTGGATGGAAAAACTGAAGGGGGATTTAGGATTTTAGCTGTAAGATCTTCCAGCACACGTTCACATTGTCATCTTTCGATATCGGCTGGCTCTCTGTGGCACCCTTAACTCACAAACACAGGGCTCACACTGAATGTTTGAAAATGCTTTTGTTCCAACCACAGTTTCCTCTCATTCCTCACCTCCCATTCTCCAACCAATTCCCACATCCTCTGCTTCTGCTTAGACAGGGGTTAATTTTCAGCGGGCATCATTAAAATGTAGCATATCAAGTTGTGGTTTGACTATACTCTTCCTCTTGTACTATGGCTGGACAAAGCAACCTATTATGAGGAATATATTCCTAAAAGTCAACCAAAATGTTAGGGAGAGCCCTTATTCCCATTGCTGGTTAATACTTCCTTGGTGTTTAAAAGAGTCTTTAGTAAACAGTATCAGGTAACTAGAATACCCACATGCAAAAATATGAAACTGATCCTTGTTGTACTTGTACAGTGTTTATTTGAATTGGACAACCACTTACATATAAGACCCTATTATAAGACTCTTAGAAAAAGTGTTCTGGGTATTGGCCATGGTAATAATGTTTTGTAATGATGAAAAAAAAAAAGAAATCCAAGAACAAAAGCAAAATAAAATGAAACTAAACTAGATTGAAAGAATACTAAGGAAAAAAATCAATTAATGAAATTGGAAAGATGCCCATGCATCTGAAAGAAGATATGTGTCATAGCAATTATATCTTATGTGTCTATGGATGGCACCTCTCTATTTCTCTCAAGCAATTTAAAGTGCATAAAAGTCTTGAATAGAATAGAGTTAGACTTTCTTTGGAGCACCAGCTCCTGAGTAATGACATGGAGATTTTTTTATTAAGCATGAAAGCTTATCCTTATCTTAAGCTTGTTCCCAACACGCTCTTCTAGCTTAAAGTATATTAATTTATGTTCTGCCATGTGACTCATTACCTTTCCACGAGAAAGTGTAAGGAAGTGTACATCCTACTTCCTTAGCGTCTGACTTGTGAAATCTGTGCTTCACAGATTCTTCCTAGGTCTCCTATCTCTTCTCAGAAGTGCTTCCCATACTCTCCTATATAGCTATTGACTGTTCAAATCTTTGTTCAGCCAGTCAGAAGATGTCTAGGCTGTGGCACATATTCATAGTGTGATCAAATATCTCACAATAGTAGAGATTCTTTTAAAGATGATATATAGAATTATAGTTACATGGCAGAGTGGTAGGCATCGGCAACTATCAGAGAAATAAATTAGTAATTATGAAAATTACAAGGGAAAGTTAGGGTTAGTGATGGTGTCAAGAAAAGAGACCTGTATATATTGATGCTCAGAATGAATATTTTTATAGCATTTTGGAATCAGAATAGATACTACATTTTAAAAACTCTTGTTTATGAGCCTACTAATCTAGAACATTCTGAGCATATATCCATATATGAAAATAAGCTAAATGAAGTGAGTAAATATTAGGGAAGATAATTAATACCCCAACTAGACAACTTATGACACCAAACTCCAATTCCATGAATGAAAGACTCTTATTAAGTTTTAATACATGTCATCAAACGTGGGGACATCTTGCTGGTGAGTAACTAGAAACCTCACCACTGCTGACTAGTGTTTGTGATACTGGAAAGTACTAAGTACTCAGCTAAAATCTCTGTGACCTACAACAGTGATTTACCTGCAAAATACACTGGCACATGTGTTTGTGGGTTAATCAAACAGTTTTGATATAGTTTAAGACCCATTTGAAGAGATGAAACCTGTACCACTTAAGTGATTAATATCTGAAATCAGATCAGATGAACTATGGAACTACAGAAAAACCTAATACTAATGTTTGGTTAATGGAGCATAGAAGTAAAATGAGTCCCAAAAAATACTGATATTTCCACATACCATTGTGCTACTTAAACATCATTAGAAAATTTTCTTTGCAGTGTATTGAAACAAACAGAGGAATTTGAACAGAATGAGAGACTTTTGAGAACTCAGTCTTCAATGGGATATCTTCATCAAGCCTTCCTTCAGGAGTCAGTGCAGAAAAACAGGCAAAAAGATTGTAAGAGCCAGAGGTGAAGGATAACACATAGGAAACAGTGTCTTTAGACACAGCAGGACCGACACACATTTGAGCTCTCAGAGTCCATGGCAGCATGCAGAAGGCTCACACAGCTTCAAGCCAAAAGTGGTCTAGCACATGAGAGAGTAAAGATGAAATAAGCTATCTCCAATTAAGATCCACTAGCAAAAGAACAATAAGTTTTATCCACTGGAATTCATTGAGTATATTCACCACAAATCAGGGCAGGCCACAGGCTCAGGAGTAGTTGGCTGCCACAAAACAAACTCAGTGATATTTTTTGTAAACTGTTTATCTCAATTGACTTTGCTTTGGCATATTTTCTCACATTGAACTTTTAATTATTTATTTTGGTTTCTGTTTTGTTGGGGTTTGTAAGTATTCTTCATTTATTTACTTATTTGTTTGCTTTTTATTTTTTTTTTTGAAAAAGACACAAAGAAATAGAATATAATGTTGTGGGCGTAGGGCTGTTGGGTGGATAGGGTTGTTTGGTGACCTGGAAGGAATTGGGGGCAGAAATAACCATAATCACAGTATATTGTAAGAAATTTTATGATAAAAATGTTGTTTAATTCAAGGCAACAATAATAATTACTTTGTGAAGATACATTTATTGCTTTGTATGCCAAAGAGAAAAAAATAATGGAAGATCAACAACTACCAACTACAAACTAAAAGTCAAATTTTATGTAATTTATCAATGTAAAATAAAGCAATAACTCAGAGTACTGTGCTTATATATACTGTCCAATCAATTCTTTAAAAGTCCCATTTAAAGACTGAGTATACAGATCAACTAAGTTATTTCTTATCATGAGTTAAAATTGTGTTTTGCCAAAAACCTCACCTAGACCCAGACATGATGGCATATACCAATACTCCAGAGGCAGACACAGGTGGATGAGAGTTCAAGGTTATCTACATCAACACAGAGAATCATCCTTGTTTTCATGAGGCCCTGCCTCACAACGAAATGAAATAACAAATAACTTAATTGTTTACTTTTCCGTTTTAAACATGAACAATTATTTTAAAGCAATGGACTACCTTTTTCTAAAGATGATTATATCAATATTGCTTACAGTAGCAACTCCTTAATAGTTTTAAGTATTGAGTAAGCCTCATAATGTCAAATAAAACCATAAAACTGATAACTAATATTTGACAGTATTGTTTTACTCTATACAAGTTGGGTAGATGAGGTCAGACAAAATAAATGCTAAATGCTTGTGAGGTTATGTGACATATAGCTTTATTCCAGAGAGAAAAAACAGAAAAAGTATCAAATATTGTCAAATCTAAACACCTAGAATTGATAACACTTTTGTTGCCCTAATTTAAAATAGAAGAAAATTTTCTCACATAAGACCTTCTTGTAGTTCCATTTTTTAGTGTGATGTATTTCATATTCTTAAATGTCAAATTTTTACCATGCTGATGTGAGTAGAGCTATTACAAACCTCTCATCTGCCAAAAAAATCCTTGTTTTCACAAGATGCATTAATAGTTGTTTAGCTCCAATAAAAGGTTAAGATACTTCAAAAGATTGAGAAAGAAAGAAAGAGAAGACAAGCCTCACAGGCAGCTTCATATAGTTCTGTATTTTAAAAATCTTCTTTCAGTATAGTCATGTGCTCTGATATGCACAGATTTATTCCCTTGCTTATAAGAAATTATGCCAACAATTGAGTGGACACAAGGTGGCCAAAAGTTATCATATGACACAGACCATTTGCATAATGTGACTTATTATTGACACTGGGCAATGACTGACTATAAAGGAGGGTTGTAAAGAGAAACCTTTTATTTGATATTAAAATAGACATTTGCATTACAGGAAGCTTCCTATATATAGGAAGGAAGCTTCGTGTATAGATTATAAATAGCTCCATGTGGACATACTGCTAATTCATGTCTCTGTTTTAAGTTCTATCCCAGTCAACGACCCAGAATAAGTGCACAGAATACCCCATGTCATGGATCTCAGCGACATGGATAGTTACCAAACGAAGGGGCTGTGATGTAAATGGGAGACACTGATGCCCTTGTATCATTTGTCAGCATAGTGTTCTACTGAAGATGATGTGTAAAACCTTTCCACACTGTGAATGTAACCTAACAGTGATGAAATGTCCGGGCCATTGCCCACTTGATTTCTCCACATTTATGAATAAAATATGTAGTGTCTTCAGGAATAGGATCTTACTATAACATTCTAGATGGTAAACATGAGCAATATCGATGTCCTGTAAGGTTTAGGATGGGGGGCAGGCTATGAGTCATTGGACAACAATGCATTGCGTTTGTGTGAAAATCCCATTCATACAGCTCTCAGAGTTTTGTCCCATAATATAGCATAATGCTGTTTAAAGTCTTTTTACACACACACACACACACACACACACACACACACACACACACACACACACACACACATATATATTTAGCTTAGGAAGCTTCTATTTCCTAGCAGGTTTCCAAACGGCTTTTATGAAAGACTTTTACTGTTATTTGTTCCTTACTTCTCCTCCTTCATCTTTCTTTCCCCTTCCAAACTCCTTGATTTATCTTTTTGATCAAAGAGAAACCAGCGATTCCTTCTTACTGTCCCCTCTCGCGTGTACACGCATCTCTGTCTATCCCTGTCTCCTATTTCTCTCTCTCTCTCTCTCTCTCTCTCTCTCTCTCTCTCTCTCTCTCTCTCTCTCTCTCTCTCTCTCTACTTTAATAAATTTTTAGCTTTATGCCAAAAAAGAGAAACCAGAAGTCGATGCTATAATCGGTCAGTGATGTGCTTATCATGAGATATTTTTGTATCCTTGCATTTTAGAAAACTTCAAATGATTTTACATGTAACTTGGTTAAGGCAAAAATAACTTTAGACCGTCTAACCAGTTGCAGTCCCATGAGCAGCCAGCCTAGATACAGTCTGTAACAATAGAAGACCCTATGCTTTACACAGCCTGAGAAAACTGTAGCTTCCTGATTTGACAGATGCTATAGGAAGTCATTGTTTCAGATAAGCATGCTGTTATCTGCTTTGCTTTTTCACCCTGGAATTTAATGCGGAAGGGCCAAGAGATCCAGGGCTCTGATGCTTAACAAATTACTTAAGCAATCAATATCTATAAAAATAAACAGTCTTTCTGTTTAAGAGAGAGTTGCTGAACCCGCAAATGTGCATTCTCTCCCTCCCCCACTGACTCCATACTTCTCTTCTTTGAGACCGGAACCCCTCTGAAGCTGGACTTCAGCACTTATTACTAAATATTAGAAATAGTAAGAAACTATATTACTTTGGTTAAGTTCCAACAGGTCAGGTTACTCTCATAGATAATGTTTCTAGTTGGCTTCTGTATTGTTATGATAGATGACCATGATCAAAAGTGACTTAGGAGAGAGCAGGGTTTATTTTGCTTCTACTTCTGAGTAACGTTCATTACTGAAGGAAGTCAGGACAGGAACTCTGGCAGTTTCTTAGAGGTAAGAACTGAATTAAAGGTAACAATGGCAAGTTATATATTGTTTTGTATTACATTCTCAGTCAATTGTCTTATATACTCTAGACCAAGTGCCCAGGATAACATAGCCCACACTAGGCTGGGCCCTTCCACATTACTTGTTAATCAAGAAAATACCCTAAACACATGATCATGGAGTAGTTTTATCAAGGAAATTCCTTAATTGATGTTCCATTTTACCAGGTTAGTTTGGACCAGCTGTTTCTAACCTGTGAGTAATTACCACTTTGGGCATCATCTCTCAGATATACGATATATCAGATATTTACATTGAATTTCATAAAAGTAGCAGAATTACAGTTATTTAATAGCAATAAAAATAATTTTATGGTTGGAGGTCAGTACAACAGGAGTAACTGTATTAAAGGGATACATTAGCATTAGGATGGTTGGGAACCACTGCTCTAGACTGTGTTGAACTAGCAAAAAGAATCAAAGTAAATGATTAAAACCCCATTTAGAAATGTGGAACATTGTTATCCTTCATTTGAGGGAAATAGGATTAATTAAAAAAGAAAAGGCAAAAAAATGTGAATAGTTCATGGCATCTGGCATCTAAAGATATCACCATGTCCATTGGTCATAAAAGTTTATTTGTAGACTCTACTGTTAAAAGCCATAGGAAAAACAGACTCCTCAACATTTGCTAGGTACTCTTTTTGTATGTGGAATTTTTTTGTCTATATAAAATTTGTCTCTATAATTTTTTGTCTTTATAAAAATGACCATATATCTGCAATTACAGTTTTACTTTAAATTGCATGGGCTACCTCAATAAAATCTGTCAGCTTACTCTGCATGAAGCTTTATCTTGAAATGTGATTGCCAGCTTGAACGATTTGAGATTGCCTCCAGATCATTAGAAAATGTTAACTGCTCTGAATTTACAGAATGATTATTCTTATTGTTGTATGGAAGTTTTCTCTGAACTGAAATATTCACTCAGGGAATTAGGGAGAGATTCATCCCAACAGGTAAAGAATAGTCACACGCCTGGGAAGTTCGAAACTCTCAAGAGTACAAAGCGTCCTTTTTAAGGTTACAGAACCAGCAAACCCCTTCTGGTATGAGAGTCTTATTAGCTGAGCTGCAGGGAGAAGATTCTGGAACATATTAAGCTCCCTGCTTGTGATGCTGTGAACTCCAGGGATGCAGCTTTCCTGTGTCGTAACCTGTGTTGAGGTCAGCGTTTTACAGATGCAGCTATTTTTGGTGTAAGTAACCCATCACCTATTGCCTATGCTCCTGTTAGTAACTCCAGAAAAGTCTTATTGCCTCACTAAACTGGACTTCATTGAAATCATTAGACTGGTTTGCTGTGGATTTTTTCTTTAGTTGAATAGACTGGTGAATATGTGTTTGAGTGTCTGTCTGTTGGTCCAGTGATGGAGGCGGGTCTTCTATCAATCTGTTGATTTCATTGGTTAATTAATAACGAAAACTGCTTGGCCTAATAGGTTAGAAAATAGGTGGGTGGAGTAGACAGAACAGGAGGAAGGAAGTGAGGTAGATGGCTCAGACAATTGCCCTGCCTCTACAACCAGTTGTGATGAAGCCAGCCACCAGGTCAGACAGGCTGTAACTCGTGGTGTTACATAGATTATTAGATATGGGTGAAAGCAAGAGATGTGAAAATTAGCTAATAAGAGGCTGGAACTAATGGGCCAAGCAGTGTTTAAAAGAATACAGTTTCTGTGTAATTATTTAGGGGTATAAGCTAGCCGGCCACAGCTCATCACTACAGTCCAGGAAAAAGCTCTCATTAAACACTCATCATCTGGTGCTAAAGCTTCCCTTGTGATGTTACCTTCAACATATTATACTTTAAGAAGAGTTTGAAACATATAATAATAATTGGAGCAAAATTCTCTTTAATCATGAAGTCAACTGAGAGCTTTAGAAATATCTGCCAACAATTATAAAATTAAGGAGTGCAGTGATTTTTCATTCAACAAACTATTTGCTACACAAGTATGAGGACCCAGATTCAATCTGCAGCACTCACGAAAACCCAGCTGTTGGAGCGTGCATCTGTTGTTTTAGCATTGAGAGACTAGGCACATCTCTGGGGCTCATTCAACAGCTGACATAATGAAGTCCTTGAGTTCCCAGTTCAGTGAGAGCCCGTTTCAAACACTGAAATGGCGAGTGACTGAGGAAGAAATTTATCTTGACTTCTCGTGTCTGTGAGAATATATAAGCACATCTCAAAATGTATAAACACACACAAATCCATACATTACAAAGGAGTAGACAAATTACTGACATTAGGGTATAATATGGTAATAATCAAGATGGGAGAATTCCTCCAAAATATGTATTTTCATCAAAAAGGAAGGCGAGAGGTAAATAAGCATGTCATAAAAGATGAAAATGTAGATACAATTATCTTTTTAAACTGCTTAAAATAGAATATACCTTGAAGTCGCTTAGCACATGCAAAATAAAGAATTGTCATGTTGCTTTAAAAAAATATGAAGCTTTGGCACTGAAAGAAATGATAACATTACGTTTCCTGGTGTTCTCAAGATGAAGCGAAATAATCAAGTGTCTTAAAACATTCAGGGAAGAGAGAGACTTACTGCATTTTCAAGGTCCTTTCCAAAGCTATAATTTTATGAATACTTCATTATATGCAGTCATATTAAATAAAAACTGTCATAAAACAAAAATTCATCTCATAATCATAGTTTCATTTTTGGCCAAGAACTTTCTCTCCTATTAATTTCAGAAAAATAGTTAATCACAGAGTTATATGGAAGAAATGTATCTGTAAAAATTAATAATACACTTAAAATTGAGCAATAGAAAATTAGAGTCTAAAATTTTGACATTAACTTTATATAAACTGAAATATCTGATTGTGCTGGAAAAAGATAAAAAAATTGTCTAACTATGAATATATATATACTTTTATTTGACTAAAATTTTTATGAATATGTAGATTTTATATTAATGATGCTTTTTTTTTTACTTCTGTGCACTCCTATATATTCCTCCCTACTCTCCTTCAAATTTGTGGCCTCTCTCTTTTTTTTACTATGATTGAGTGAGTATAAGTCTCTATATAATATACTTTTCTAAATATAACTTGTTCAGCACAAATACTAATATTTGTATGCACATTTTCAGCACTGATACACACACATATAGCCATTATTTAGCTTTATCAAAAATTTTCACATGATTGTAATTTTTCTTTAACAATGGCTTTATAATGCTTTGCAACCAAACAAAATGATTTTGTTTATGTTTACATAGGCAGATTCATTAAACCTACATTTCAAATACCCTTTAATTATCCCCAAATTGTTAGCCGCCACCTGCACTGATAGCTCATTTATTAAATAAACCTTACTTTTCTTTTCTGTAGTTTTAATTTCTAATGTACATTACATTTTTTTTCAGAAAAAACATGAAAATTTATTTGCTCTAACTTCTTTAAAACATTCCTTATGTTATCAATAAAAATATAACTTAAATACATAACTATTACAATAACAGGTAATGTAACTTATTAAATAAAAGCCTAAAATACTACATTTTTGTAAGAATAAAATATTTCATGTACCATAAATTGTACCTTTCCTCCAAAATGCTATATTACGCAAGGATTATGGAACTCTGAGCTTTTATGTATATCCTGTTGTACATTGCTATTTTAAATTGTTAGTATTATCCAGGCATTAAACTCTACTAGAATACTGGATTTCCTAGTCATTTCATATTTTAAAGCAATTTCTGTAGTTTTCTTTAGTACCTAGTCTTGCATAGTAACATTTATAATAATATAATAAACATCATTAATTTGAAACATTGTCAATAGCTTATGAGGTAAGTGAAGATGGTTTTAAATAATTGGGGAAAGCATCAACCTGCTCCATTTCCTGGCCAATCAATAAGAAATGTTCTGACCAGGAATGAGGTGATTCTTGCAGTAATTATGCTGATGTTAATGAAGTTAGACAATCTCCATTCAACTTGACCTTATGATGGTATTAGAATTGATTATGTACTAAAATGTTGCAATTACTATTCAGATTAAATGTTTTCATATTTGGAATTGAAATAATCTTTTAAATTCATCTTGTTCTTTAAAATTCATGTTTAATATCTTCTAATGAAAAGCTACAGTAAAGGCTAAAATACAGCTAATACACAGAAAAGTAGAAGGTAATATGCAAAGGGATTATTATAAACAAAATCTCTGTGTATAAAGCCATCTTCAATTACCTCATAAACTATTGGTGATGTATTAGAAATGGCTTGGTTAGAACATAAGAGGAAGGTAACTACGACTATCTAATCTTTAACCCCTTTGAAGGCCTGAGAAGGAAGATAATACTACTTGAGTAGGCAGGAAGTGCAATCAAGCAGCTTCCAAAATGTGCAGTAGATGACAGAGACAGCTGGCTACCCAAAGTCTCATTTGCAATGCAGTAGCAACCAAATTTGGCTAAGGCATAGAGTAGCTGACAGATCATTTTTGGAGGCAGGGAAATTTTTAGAACTATCTTACCCTGTATTGGCAAGGTATGACACTATTTTTTTCTGTATCCTCCTTGTCTAGTCTAGACATCGTGCACTATGTCAATGGTCGAGGTAGGGGCAGTTCCTTGCCCAAAGGACAATTGTACTAGGAAGAAAATAAGCTCCAAGTGGAGTGTCTTTGGTGCTCAACATTCTCTCAGGAAGAGATTGGTGCTTTCAGTGTCTCAGGTCAACTGAACCCAAAGTTATTTAAATGCCATGCTCTCCACCCCATTAATGTATCACTTTTTTTTCAATTCAAAACACAATTGATTTTAGACAAAAAGCAAAGAATACCAGGCTACAATTCGCAATCCCAGAGAACCTAGACAACAATGAAAATCCTAAGAGAGACATACATGGATCTAACTATATGGAAAGTAGAAAAAAGGTAAGATCTCCTGAGTAAACTGGGAACATGGGTACCATGGGAGAGGGTTGAAGGGGAGTGGAGAGGAAGGGAGGGAAGTAGAGAAAAATGATTAGCACAGTAAAATCAGTAAAAGAACACAATTGACACATGTATATAATCTTGAAAATAGGCCTGAGCAGTAGTGGGACTCTCAAACTTAGTGTGAATTTGTGTCTCCTATTTTTATTAAGCAATGTGTTTACTTTCTCACAAGGACTTGGTTTCTGCTCCTATGTGCAGAGTTCATGGATCAACTATTACTGCTCTTGATAATATTTATGTTTGTCATAACTATGGTTTGTATTTATAATCCATAAGAACATTATAGTCCTTCAACTCAGCCTGTAACATTTCAATTTTTATAAGAAAAATTATACTAAAGGATAAATTACGAGAGTAGGATCTTGTAATTTAATACCACAGTTAAGATTATTCTGGGTACCTTGGGAGCTCAGTCTGGTGCTCCAATGTGGGGCTCTGTCTCTAACTCCTTCCATCGCCAGATGAAGGTTCTATGGTGATATGCAAGATATTCATCAGTATGGCTATAGGATATGGCCATTTCCGGCTCCCTCTCCTCAGCTGCCCAAGGAACTAGCTGGGGACATCTCCCTGGACACCTGGGAACCCCTCTAGAGTCAAGTCTCTTGCCAACCCTAAAATAGCTCCCTTAATTAAGATATATACTTCCCTGCTCCCATATCCACCCTTCCTATATCCCAACCATCCCACTACCACAAGCTCTCCCTGAGGAGCAGAAGAAGGGAGAACATGAGCAAAGAAGTCAGGACCATGAGGGGTGCACCCACCCACCAAGATGGTGGGACTGATCTAATCAGAGCTCACCAAGGCCAGTTGGACTGGAACTGAAAAAGCACTGGATAAAACCGGACTCCCTGAACATGGCGGACAATGAGGGCTGCTGAGAAGCCAAGGACAATGGCACTGGATTTTGATCTTACTACATATACTGGCTTTGGGGGCGCCTAGCCTGTTTGGATGCTCACCTTCCTAGACCTGGAGGGAGGGTGGAGGAAGTTGGACTTCCCACAGGTCAGGGAACCCTCACTGCTCTTCGGACAGAAAAAGGAGGGGGAATGGAGAGGGGAGGGGGTGGTAAATGGGAGGCGGGGAGGAGGAGGAAACATAATAATAATAATAATAATAATAATAATAATAATAATAATAATAAAGATTATTCTGGGTATTTAATTTTGAGTAATAATCTTTAGAAATGCTTTCATAATTATTTACTCAAGTAATTAAGATCATGTAATACCATAAAGCTTTTTTTTTACAAATAATACAACTTTTTAATGATTTATTTTTTATCTATGAGCACTGATGTTTTCCTGCATGTATGTCTATGTGAGGGTTGTTGGATCCCCTGGAACTGGTGAAACAGAGAGCTGTGAGCTGCCATGTGGGTCCTGGGAATTGAGTCTAGGTTCTCTGGAAGAATAGCTTGTGCTCTTAACTACTGAGCCTTATCTCTAGCCTCAATACTTTAAAATCTTTTGACAAAGAAAAGTTTACTCTTGTATATTCTGAAGATTCGGGGAACATTAATATCTGTATGTTTATAGCAAAATGTGAAAATACCTGGACAACAAGATATAATAGTTCAACTTCCATAGGAAAAGGTCAATGGCAGTGGAGTAGAATTGAGCTGTGGCATTGAGTGTTGGAAAATAAACACTTTAAATGGAAATTTGCACATATATTCAATGCACCTTCCTTTGCCTTAGAGAAACATTTACAAAATGCAAAATTTAGCCTAGTGGGTAAGTTCACTTGCTGCCTTTGCAGAGGACCTGAGTTCAATTCCCAGTACCCATGTTCCCAAATTGCCTGTTACTCCAATCTCAAGGAACATTAATACCTTTTGACTCTGTTAGAATTTATACTCATGTGTACATGCCACCTCAACACATATATAATTAAAAATTAATGAACAAACTTCAAATTACAAAAGGTATTTTAGCAAATAGATTATAGTTAATAGAACATAACTTATGATGTATTGAAAACAAGTGCATTCTTAGGATAAATTATTTAAATGAATTAAAATCCACCACTGGCTTTACGAGTTTTATGCTAACTTGACATAAGGAAGGTTAATGTTAGAAGAGGAACTTTCAGTTGAGAAAAGAGGTCCTCCAAATATTTTTCTTTAGATAAGTCTGCAGTGCATTATGTTAATTACAATTGTCTGAGGGAAGGCTCAGCTCATCAGGGACAGGAGGTCCAGGGGTGTATAAGAAAGCAAACTGAGCAAGCAACAGTAGCAAAGATTAAACAGCACTCCTCCATTGTCTCTACATCAGTTCAGTTCCTACCTGTAAGTCCCTTAACTGATTGAATTCATGCCCTGAGTTCTCACAGTTGTAGGCTGTTACATGGAAGTGTAAGACAAAATAAATCTTTTCTCCTTTAAGCTGTATTCGGTCATGGTGTTTTATCACAGCAATAGAAACCCTAGTAGGAAAATTGAAAGTGATCAGATTTTAATATTTAATTTCTCCTTTCTTGTAAACCCGAGCAAGTCTTACTGTCATGTTATCTAATAGGAACATAAAATTACTTTTTCTCTGAGTTTCTGTTTTGTTCTATCTAGTTGTCTCCTATATACTTCATTTTGGACTTGATCATATCTGTGTCATAGCCCGACATGACGTGGTAAACATCAAATCTTAGCTTCAACAGATGTCGTTTTATCCATGACACAAATCAGATGTTCTAGAGATATGTGACTCTATCTTACATATGATCCTTGATTTTCACTCCCTATTATTTTCTACTTATCTTTTCTACTTAATTATTATAAGAAATATTTTTAAATGCCACACTATAGTTGCTGATTAGGAGATGTAATATTGGTACAAAGAATTTCTGTAAACTCCCCTTGCAGTTAATGTGTTACTGATGCTATCACATGATAAATTGTAATGAGGAGTGGCGGGCTGCATTCCCTCCCAGCTCCTGGCCACCTGGCTAGCTTATGCCCTGAAATAACAACACACAAATAGTATTCATTTAAACACTGCCTGGCCCATTAGCTCTAGCCTCTTAATGGCTAACTCTCACATTTTAATTCACCCATATTTAGTAATCTGTGTAGCACCATGAGGGTTGGCTTACCAGGAAGATTCTAGCCTGCATCCATCTCGGAGAGGAGAGTCAAGGCGACTGCCTGAGGCATTTGTCTCACTTCCCTACTTCCCAGCATTCTGTTCTGTCTACTCCACCTATTTAAATCCTGCCCTATCAAAAAGCCAAGGCAGTTTCTTTATTAACCAATAAGAGTCCTCCATCAATAAATTAATAATCCAAAATTTGATGCATAATTAAAATTTAGATATCTCTTCAATGTCCTTAATTTTTACATGATACCTTTTTTAGTTTCAGTTATATCTAGAATAGTACATTGTCATAAATTACCACCTGACTTTCGTCTCTTGGCTATAATGTTTATATCCAAACGTCTCTGTTGACAACTTCAAAAAGATATTTTTGAAAAATCTTTCTTATTTGCTATTTGTCATCTGATTGTCTCATGAGTGGGCTAGTTTAACTATCATTGGAAAAAGCCACAAAATAGAATTCTCTAATGATATAATATTATATTATTAATATATACCATCACACAATGAACATGAGTTATAGTCATTAATCACCAGCAATGAACTTACTAAAGTAGTGTCTATTAGATTCTTCTATTGCTAAATTACTCGATAATCTCTTACATTTGAAAAAAGTCTGTTATTGGGTACTATAGTTGGGACTTCCATATATTGAAACTTGTTCTCATATCTTTACAATATTACTCTGCTGTGTTTTTTAGTGAAATTTAAGTCATGTTCACATGACATGCATACAGAAAGATTTCTAACTAGTAAGTCATTCATAGCAAAAGCAGAGACAGTTACCAAGTGTTTCAATGACCTTCTTGCTTCAACAAGCTTAAAAATTGCAATATATCTGTATCTATAGCACTATTATTATGTGACAAAAGGAAACACATAAGGAAATCAAGAAGGTTAATTGCTGCAATCTTAAATACATATTGTTAAGTGTAAAATATCTCACAAGGCTAAATATTCAGTGACTTCATTTATATGACATTCTAGAGAGAATAAAGTTTGTGGGAACACCGTAGTAGATAATAGACAAGCTCCATAGGACTTCATAATATGAAGAATGAACATTAATATGAATGATAATTGGCATCAAACCTAAGAGTTTGAGCCTACTTTACCATCTAGCTGAATACTCTGCCATCCAAATACTTGTTTTTTGTTGTTTTCCATAATCTATTTATGGTATCAGAAGAATAGAAAGCAGCATATGAAAATAAATAACTGTATACAACAAACTCATTAACTTCTGGAAATGAGTAAGTTTGTAAAATAAAAAATTCAAGATTTTTATTAATAAACACTATTACAGTTCCTAAAGTTGTGCTCATGAGTGCAATTCTTGAAAAGTGTGAGAGTTCTATATTTATAGAAGAATTAAATAAATACCTTCAAGAATGTTAGATTTTGGAAACTATGTCCCTAAAAATTGAAATGTGAGGTTATGGGAATGCTGAGGAGATGGGACAGCAAAGCCTTTATGATGATAGGTCAGAATAGGACACGTTGGTATTCACTACATTTGTCATAGTATGGATTAAATAATTAAATGTACATATGTTAGAAATATGCCCATGTAGTGCATAAATGCATTGACATGTTTATCTAATGTAATTTATTCACCAGTTGCCAGGTATTAGAAGCAATAGCAAGTTACTAGCAACCAACACATCTACTGTGTTTGATCATGATTTCTAACACAGTTCTCTAACAAAGGAACTAGGGTCCATAGAGAGGTAAGCAGATTCTGTGTCAGAACATTTGGAGAAGTTTAGAATATCTTATAGAAACTAAAATAAAAAAGATAATGACACATATACATATTCCTTTATTTACATATTTTGATTTTCTTTGATAAGGAAAAAATAAGCTTTTAAATTATTACAGGTACTAGGAAGGAGAGCCAATACAAAGATATTGAGGACAATGTATTCAAATTTGTTCTTCATAAGAAACACAAAATAGCACGGTAACTATAATTCTTCTCAAATTTCCAGTTTTTATGTGTGTGTGTGTGTGTGTGTGTGTGTGTGTGTGTGTGTGTGTATATATATATGTGTGTGTGTGTGTGTGTGTGTGTGTGTGTGTGTATGTGTGTATATATACATATGTGTGTTGAAGGCATTATTATTAATTTCTTAAAACCAGATATTTTTAAAGCAATATTTTTCATCTCTTTCCTGTTGCTCTTGTCTCTTCAACAAAATCATTGTTAAATGCTGCTCAAAAATATTGACATGTGTTTTTTATTCCATTACAATTAAACAAACCCCACTCCTGCAAGGAAATAGAAATGGAACAATAAGAGTGGGAAAAGGAAAGACCGGATGGGAAAAGGGGAGCAAGAAAAAGGGAGAGGGTGATGGGAAGGGAAAGAGAATGTCAGACAAATAAGAAATCTAATATAGCTAGAAGATTGAAAGTAATAGAAAGATTACTTTGGAAAAAGCTGGAAACTAGTTTGGAGAAAAACTAGAGATTCTTTAGCCAATTGAAAGTTTATATTGCTGTAGCATTTGGTTAATCTACAAAGACAACAAATTATATTTCGTGGAGAATAGATTACTCAGCTTTAAACTTTTGCATTTAAGAGACTTTAAGAAACCTAAACAATAGTTATGGTAAGACATGGATCATTTGGGCTTGTAATTTTGCAAAAATTAATAAAGCTGTATATGTAAGAGTCATTGTTCCTTAGCCATAAAATTGAAGCTAGTACTAAGATATTCATTATCATATTTCAGATCCATTGATGATAATTCCAATTACTCCACAGAGAAAAAAGTAAGTAGTTTATTCTTTTTTCATTTCTTTTTTGGCATTATAAAAATAATAAAATATAAGAAATAAACAAATAGATCATTTTTCCTTTCTTGTTCTTCTTTCCAAACACTCCTGTATAACTCTCCTTGGTCTCTTTTGTATTCATGGTAACCTTTTTTTGTTAATTGTTGCAACATATATACATATGTACAGATACTTATATATACTAAATATGTATTACACTATACAGTATTTGTATATTGTTCTCAAAGATGACCATTTAGAATTTTATAATCAATTAATGTGTTCTTGCTTTTTGAAAACTATTTCTCCCACTATCAGAATTTCATGGTTTTCTTTTATGCTTTATGTAGGATAAAGACCTCCTTGGCTTTCCTCCTTGTAGTTCAGCATGTAATTGTTATAACCCAGTGTTGTGCTATTTGTTTTTATTCATTGTGTAGTCAAATAGTATATTATTTAATGTTAATCCACTTGGAATTTAATCCTGTTTAGTTCCTCTTACTTATTGCTCCTATAGAACTTAATTCAACTACCTTACTGTTCAGCACCTTCTTCAGTTGTACCTACCTTTAGTTTTCATATTCAGTATACAGATTACACAACAACTATGTTGAGATATTCACTTATGTGAATGAATTCTAATTACATCATGTTTTTTTCTTTTTCACAGATGAGATATTTGTATTACCTTCTCTCCTACAAATGTGGTTACAAAATAATACATCAAATGCAAAGAATATGCAGGAAAGTTTATTACTATAAGGTGTTTTTATAATTATATTTTTCACTATTTTTACAACCCTTTTAATATTAAATTTTCATATCTATGTTTCCCTGTTTGGAATTCAAATATCTTAGATAAATAGATGAATCATTTAACTGATTTTGTTTGTTTGCTTGTTTAGGTTATGACAGAAAATTTAACAGGACGCTTGGGTGGGGGGAGTTCTAAGAGAACCCGAACCTCTCCATTAATATGCTAATGCATCTTTTAAATATGAATGTTTCAATAAATAGTGGTTAATGTTTGAAAAATATTTACTCTTTCAAAGAAGGGAATGATTATTTTCCATGAAAATACTTCTTCCAGATGACTTATTTCTGGAAAAAAAATGACACATGCAAATTAACTTTGCAGTTAAATCAAACATTGCATTTGTCTGTTTAGAAGTTAAATAAGCAAAACAAAAACTACAACTATTGGTCTTCATTTATTTTACACAGGAATCATGATTGTTAATTATATTTAGATACTCTAAAGTTTTATTTATTATTGGAAAATTTCACCAAAAAATACAGTCATACCTACTCCATTACCCCAACATCTACCTCTGGACTCTAACAAATGCATGTTCTGTCCCTGTCACTGTCTCTCTGTTCCACCCCTGCCCACCACACCTCTCTCCATTTTCAATAACCTAATAACTTTCTCTTAGTACTTCCCAGACGTGTGCATTTTTGTGGTACTATCAACTGGAACATATGAAGTCTATGAAAGATCAATTGAAAGAAAGTCTAAAAATCAATGATTCTCTTTTTTAGCAGTTATTTACCACTAATAGTTCCTTCCTAAGGGGTGGGGCTTCATGAGCTCCTCCCTCATTCATAATGGCAGCCTTGATTTCATGTAAGTCTTGTCCAGATAACAGATCTGTTGTGAGTTGTGCAAAAACATGGCAAGCATATATATTTATTAAGGGTTTTATAATTAGTGTTTATGTTCTCTTGTACTATTATTTATAATTGCTCAGCTTTTGTTCATAATATATAAATGGAGCTATAGAGTAAAAATCATAGGAGGAATGTAAAAGGAAATATAGAAAAGTGGATCATATTGGACAGCAATATAGGTTACAGGAGAAAATCAGGAAAATTATCCCTAACACTGAGTTCTATACTTTTTATACAAATAAATGGAAGTGGTATTTATCTCTTAGCAAGTGCAAGAAGTTTACAAATATATTGTTTTAGAACTATGAAACATATGTTCTATTTTTTTTCTCAATGAGAGTGAACCAGAAGGTTAACATTGACATTCTATTTAGATAACAGAGGGTAGGGCATTTCAAAGACAAAATCCCATCAGAGAATACAAATTGCTCCTAAGTCTTCAGAGTTCAAATGTAATAACCATTTACAAGAGCAATGGAGGGAATATCATCTGCCATTGAGATTGCAGCCACTTAAGGAGGACAACAACGGAAACCCCTTCATGATTTATGAATTTAGCTCAAACACTTATAATTAATTCCATAGCACAAGAAACTGAGTAAGGATGCACATAGCAGAAACACCAAACTGGAATTCTTAGTACAGTAAGGAACTCAAGTTTTTATTTTTGTGGATTTTAAGGTTAATATAATAGTAAGTAGGGTCAAATGTTATTTCATGCATCACATGAGAGGGATCAAAATTATATTTCAAAGGCTACTTTTTTTTCTCATGGTTTATTATTTTTTTTCTATTTAAAAATTTCCATCTCCTTCCCTCCTCCTCCCTCCTCCCTCCGCTCCTCCTCCCCCTTCCCTCCCCTCCTTCTCCCCCTTCCCTCCCCTTCCCTCCACCCATATCCCCCCTCCCTCCCTCTCAAGGCCAAGGAGCCATCAGGGTTCCCCACTCTATGCTAAGTCCAAGGTCCTCCCAACTCCCCCCAGGTCCTGATGAGGAGCAGAAGGAGCAAGAACATGAGGGAGAAAGTCAGGAACGTGAGGGGTGCGTTCACTCATGGAGACGGTGGGACAGAACTAAAGGGAGATCACCAACTCCAGTTGGAACGGGACTGATGGATCATGCGACCAAACCCGTCTCTCTGAATGTGGCCAACAGCGGGGGCTGACTGAGAAGCAAAGGACATTGGCGCTGGGCTCTGATTCTTCTGCATGGACGGGCTCTGTGGGAGCCTTCTCAGCTTGGTCGATCACCTTCAAAGGCTACTTTTTTATCAATAAGAAAGCTTTTCATTGTTTCTAGAAAAATACTAAAGTTTTCATGAAATAAGATTCTATTGGCTATTTTTATCAAAGTAAAGAAGTTAATTATATCGAGGTAAAGATAACTAATTTTATCAGTTTTAAGATGTATATAATGTCTTTTGTGCATATGTTTATTTGGGCGATGCGGGTGCATCAATGTTGAGATTAGAGAGCCCCATTAGGAGCAGTTCTCTCTTCCATCATGTGAGTCTCAGGCATTAAATTCAGGTCATAAGGTTTGGAGCGGGAAGAATATTACCCACTTGCTGAGCGATCTTGCAGACCCAAACATTAAACATTCTAAAGATTTGAGTGTCAGGTAACTAATTCAAATTTATTGAAGAAGAATCACCTCCTACACATCCACACACAAAAAATAATAAACAGTTTGTAAAACCAGGATCTAAAACAGTGTAACTGTGACTACCAGACAACAGAACAGGACCAGAGTCCTCCCTCTAGCATAGTGGCTATGAACCTGTGAATCACGACCCCTTTGCAGTAGCATATCAGATATCTTGCCTATCAGATATTTGCATTGTAATGTAAATAAAACTACAATTATGAAGTAGCAATAGAACAACTTTATGATTGGGGGTCATTACAACATGAGAAACTATATTAAAGGGTCACAGCATTACGAAGATTAGAACCACTGCTCTAGATGGAAATATAATATTCTAATTAGCCTTGAATATCAGAAGATCTCAATTTAGTTGAAGGTTTTCTGGTAAAGACCAAGGACATATCTCGTCCCCTCATATTATAGGTAATCCTAATAAGGCTGTTAAGCAGTTTGAGAAGGTAGTGTTCTCGGGGATTTCTGGCTGCTTCAGAGACTCAAAATTCTACAAAGACGACCTCAAACATAAATTAGCTCATTGATCTAAAGGAGTGGCAATGCTTGCTTTATGGTGATCCCTCTGCTCACTATTTAACAAAGACTTAGCATCGGAGAGGTATCCAAAGAGAGATATGGTTACAGTGGAATATACACAAGAAATCAAACTCAGAATCTTTATTTTCTTCCTCTGACATGCAAAATCAGAAATAATGGGAAATTTCCACGTTTATCTTATTCTTATATCTATCTAAAAGTGTTAAATGTAGAGACTGTGTTTATAGATGACCTTAATAAGCAAGGTACATGTAACCATAATCTTTTCCTTTGTTCAAATTTTCGGTAATTTACCTCTGCCCAAACTCTATATCAATTTTTTAAAAAAAAAAAATTGGCATATCAGAGAAATCTATATAATTGGATGTGTTGGATATCTTGAAGTGATTCAGTCATGTCTTTGTTATTATTTTCTCACTAGTTACTATTAGCACATTGGAAATCAGAACATGATAGATACTTTAAACTATGATGTTTTGTCCTTCTAAGTACTTGAAATTAAAGGTTGCAAAGACCTTGCAAGCAATGTCTCCCAGGTATCCTCCTGTACTGTGTATCCATTTCTTTCCCCTCTTCGTCTTTCAAAGTGAGACTGAGAAACAAAAATTATTTTCTTTAAGGTAGAGCATAAAAATGAAAACTACTTTCTACAAAGCAAATGACTAAAGTGGAAAGGTTGGTTCCTTCTTTTTCCCTTGGAGACGCACTCTAGTGGGTCCTGGCTGAGAGGAAGGTATGCTACACAGCTGCACCATGGAAACCTTGATAAGCCTTCCTGTCCTCACCCCTATCACCTGGTCATACCTTTCCATGAACTTACATTTGTTATGTGGCTGATCATTCTTCACCAATATTAAACATTAAAAAAATGACCCCTTTTCTTGAATCTGTGGCTCTTCATTTCTAAATTCTAGCATAACATAGGATTTTGACTATGAGAATTTGTTATGCTTTTCTCGCAATAATTTGTCTTTGTTTCCAGGATTTCCAGGTGTGATCCTATGAAAGCTAAGTAATGTCAGTGCATCTTTCCTCTCCTACAGTAGCAAAATAAACAGAACTAATAAAGGCAATATCTTATAAAGGTCAAACTGTGCTTCCACATATTCAACATGTGCACACCAATTACACAGAACTGTCTGTCTTCCCTTCTGATGAGTAAATTATATGTTGGTCTATTTGTCTGTTCTTGTCATGCAGCCATTATGATTTTGCCTTATACTTTCCTAGAGCCAATCTCTGCTCTGCTGTGTTTTGTTCTATAAAAATATCACCACTCTCTCATCTGAGTTCACATTGTTTCTAAATTTCTGAGATACTAACTATAGATAAGAGCATGCATCCACATTAACGTTATACATTTTATTGCTTTTATAAAATTATGCATAATTTTGTATCAGTATAATAGCGTATTCACATAAATTATTATATAAACTAAACATGTGTTATTACACTAATAATAATAATGAATAGCTTCAATGATACTTTCACTATGATATTATCAGTCATTTTTATTTAATACCACATTTCAATTATTCTCTAAAAATTTTATACATGTATGCAAGGTATCATAATTATATCTAGCCCCTCAACCTGTCCATGTCTCCCTTGGGTTCATCAAATACATGTCCTTCTTTGTTTCATGTCTTATTTATTTCTTTTAACCTACTGAGTCAAAAAAAAGAATACAGAAAAGAACAAAAAAAAAAGCACAAAAGCAGTATGCATGTACAGATAATTGTGTGGTCGGTAACTTACCTTTCCCATAAAGGATGATTACTCTCCTCCCCTGGCAACCACAGTGACCATAACCTATTTCTACTAGGGATGGAGCCCTTTTAGACCTACCTCACTCATGTTAGTATTTTCAACTGATTAATCTTATTAACATTTTGTGCAAGTAACCACAGTTGCTGTGAGACAGTTTATGCAACAGCTATTTCAACCACCCCGTCCCATCTTCCAGTTCTTTCTCTCTGACTCTTCTTCTTTGATGTCCTTGAGTTTTAGGGGTAATGGGGAGAATTCATAAGAATTTTCTGTCTATGACTGAGCACTAACAGTTCCTTATTTTCAGCATCTTGAACTCTTAGGTTTTTCCACATTAACCACCATTCCACTGCAAGGAAAGGTTTAAATCTGCACAAATCTATGTATATAGACAAATATATTAAGAAATAAGTTTGCCAAGATTACCATTTGGCAAAACAGCAATAGAACTTCTCCCTCTTAATGGTGCTTCCTAAAGTCTATGATCTCACTGGTCAAGGAATTTTGTTCTAATTTTCAGTACTAGGTGCAAAATTTTCCTGTGTATCACACCTCTTATCCAATCAAGAAAGTAGTTAGGTACTCCCATAAACATCCATTCCACTATTGCAGCTGTAGTTGCAATTAGAACTAAGAATGTTCTTAGCAGGGTAGTGTTTAACATGCAAGATCCAGGGCTGGGTGAAATCTTTGATCTCTTTTCTCTCCCAGTAACTCACATGGGACATACAAGCACTGTGAAACCTAGACAGCAAGGAGACAGTTTCCTGATCTATTGGTTATTGATTTGCCTATGGCAAGCAACCAAATTATGTGGTGTCTTTAGCAACAAGGTCAACCTTAAGCTAATGGTGAACACCCACAGTAATGACAATGATCTATATTCTTAATGTTTCGTTTCCCGACCTTGACCATGAAGTGGTATGCCTGGCCCTGAATTTTTTTTTTATTTAAAACCAAAATATCTAGGAACAGCATTGTTCCCCAATACAGGATATCCATATTCAGATTCCTTTTTTTTAAATTACACTTTTTTAAAAACTCCAAAACAATTAGGTTTTCATAGGCTTGTTCATAAATTTTTAGTTTGGGTTACCATTTGCTTACTTCAATCTTTTCCCCAATCTATTTTTCTGCAGGACACAGTTGAAAGTGACTGACAAATTACCAACACAGGTGAAATAGTCTTTCAGACTTCCTGCTTCATGGAGACATTTGCCAGATACTATGGTCCTGTAGATTGAAGATGGATGCCCCAACATTACAGAAAACTTTGGGGTGACTATTCAGGTAGCAAGATGTCTCTGTCAATTGTACAGTTTTGGAAGTTTTTACAATACACTTCCTATTTACTTAGGTAATATATCCCTCTAGGGTCTTTAATGGTGTTGAAGACCAGATATCTATAATTAAAGTTTTCCTTAGTTAAAAGATAATATAAATATTATAACTGCAATACTTGCTTGACACCTATTCTGTTATATATAATTTTACTATGTTAAAATTAAAACCTTCACTTTTATTTAGACAGAAAATGGGAGATGATGTGGGAGTTTCCTCTTCATGCTGTGAATATATTTATTACCATTGGTTAATAAAGAAGCTGCTTTGGCATATGGAAGGGTAGAATAAAACCAGGCAGGAAATCTGAACAGAGATTTATATAGAGAGTGTAGGCATCTCAATGAGACACCATATAGTTGCCAAAGAAGACAGGCACCAGAACCTTATTGGTAAGCTACAACCTCATGGTGATACACAGAATAATAAAAATGGGTTAATTTAAGATGCAAGAGCTATCTAAGAATATGCCTATGCTATTGACCAAACAGGGTTGTAATTAATATAGTTTCTGTGTGATTATTTGGGTTGGAGCAGTTGCAAAACAAGAGTACATTCTCCATTTACAACTTCTTGCTTAAGCCTATGTTTTTTAGTTATTCAAGATGGAAAGAGATGAAGGAGGAAAGGGACATGAGTCAAAGTACCACTGACACCAAGAAACATTCTGCATCTTGCTTATCAGTAAACAATAACATGCTTAATGCCTTTGCTGTGGTAATTGATTTTGTACTAAATTACCTGTGTTTAGAGGGTGCCTAGACCTGTGGAGGGGAAGCTGTGTATTTGCTCACAAGCACATTCATACCCACGTGTGGAGATCAGAGAAAAATCAGAAGGAACTGGTTCTCTCTCATACTTTGTAGATTCTGAGGATGGTCCTTTGGTCCTTGACTTGGCAACAAGCACCTTGATTGGATGAGGCATCTATTTTTTTTTCCTGTTCAGTGTTTTAACCTTCCAGAATATTATATATTCAGACTAATTTAGTTCACAGCTATTTATAATTTTATACTACATTTTACAGTGAATTATAAGTATAAATCTTTTTAAATGTAAACATAGAAAAATCAGAATGGGGTTTTTAAAATCTTTGTCAGTGCTTTCTTTACTTTTTGTAAATCTTTTTTTTTTTTTTTTTTTTTTTTTTTTTTTTTTTTGCTATACCAGGGAATCTGTTTTTCCTGCTAACCCTGATTTCCTTGTGCTATAAAATCCAATAGAAAGTCCATCTTGGTCTTCTTCTTCCATCCCACAAGCTTGCAGGTAGAAACTGAAAAGGAAAACACCTGTCTTATTACATTTGTCTGACAGCCCCCATAACCCATTACACACTGCACTGACTAACTTTCCAAGCACGTCATGACTGGGACCAAGTATATCAAGGAGATTGAGTCACCAATAGAATGGGGATCTATATCTGCTCTTCATGAGTAGCTCTCTCCATTAAACATAGTTGTTTTTATTTTGTTGATTTTTATTGAGCTCTACATTTTTCTCTTTTCTCCTCCATGACTGTCCTCTACATTTCAACCCTCTCCCAAGGTCCCAATGCTCCCATTTAACTCAGGAACTATGTTCATAGCAATATTGTTTGTCATAGCCAGAACATGGAAACAACCTAAATGTCTTTCGACCAAAGAATGAATAAGGTAAATGTGATACATTTACACAAAGGAATACTACACACAGAAAAAATAACATCTTGAATTTTGCAGGAAAATGGATGGAGCTAGACAACATCAATTTGAGTGAGGTAACCCAGACTCAGAAAGACAATTATCACATGTACTCATTCATAGGTGGTTTTAAACACAAAGAAAAAAATACCCCACAAATTACAATCCCAGTGAACCTAGACAACAATGAGGACCCTAAGAGAGATATACATCGTTCTAATCTATGTGGGTAGTAAAAAAGAAACAAGATCTACACTAACTATAATTTTATACTGTATGCCTAATACCATTGATACTTTGTAAAATTTCAACTGCAAAAGTCCAGAGAGAAGCGAATTTGTTTTATTTAAGAGTTGCCCTAGGAGAATTGTTCAGATATGACCCTTGAGAATGACTTCCTAGATTCTAACCTTTGAAATTTTAAGCTTTCCTATTGTACTTAATATATGACCTCAGGAAAATCACTTATAAAATTGATTTGTAAGATGTGAACATTAAATAACAATCAGAATTTCTTACTATTAAATTATATATTCTTGGTTCAATCTGGCAATAGGACAATACTTCATACAAGCAAAGCTTTGTGTTTGCACTTGCTATGAGTTTGGTGGGCATGATAAATTTCCAGGAATAGCCAGGTGGTAAGAAAAGAGCAGTGTATTAGAACTTTTTGTTTCTTCCCAAGGAATAGGGAGTCATTCAGTGTTCAGTTCAATTCAATTTAATGTAGACTCCAGAAGGATATAATATTACCTAAGTAAACAGGAAGTACGTTGTAAGCAACTTCCAAAACTCTAGAATTGATAGAAACATCTCACTCCCTGGACAATCACTCAAACTTTTTCTGTAATGTTGAGACATCCAACTTCAGCCTACAAGCCCATAGTATCCAACAGACTTTTCCATGAAGCAGGAAATTCTGCCTGTATTGGAAGTTTACCAGTTATTTTCATCTTTATCTTGCAGAATGTCTCACAGACTCCTTCATGAAGCAGGAACCCCAAAGGATCATCTCACCTTTAGGCTAGTTCAGCAGTCATTTCTCTGTGGGTTCTGCATGTCCATTTTTTACAGCATACCATGAAGAATTCTGGGCAAGAGAAGTTTCTTGCCCAAATGGCTAACCAACTTCATAAGGAGTCTTTTCAATGCCCATCATCCTCTTAAAGTTGCTTGGTGCTGCCAGGAGCAGATGTGTCTTATAGTCATGAAAAGTTGTAAGTTATTAAAACATTTTAAATACCATATTCTGAAGGTCTCTGAAAGATTTGAAGAATACCTATCTAACTGAAATATATCTCTATACATCTAGAAATTCTAACTAATATAACTACAAGCTTGACTATTATAGATGATTAATTATCTACATTTTTAAATTGTACATTACATTTTGAAGTGAACTACACAAACACAATACCTTAATCAAGATCAGAAATATATATATATATATATATATATATATGTATGTATGTATATATGTATATATGTATATATAATGAAATTGATCTTAAATTTGTATCAATAAAGCAAGATCCATACCAATGCAAATCTCTTTAGCATATTTCCCTTTAAATGTAACAATTATAAACAATATTTGGGAATATGGCATAGTTTTTTACACATGCAATTCAACATTATGCAAATAGAGGCCTGAGCAGTTCAAAATCATCCTGTGCTACATGATGAGTTTCAGGCTAGCCTAAAATAAAAAAAGACCTTCTTTCAAATAAAATACAAGTAAAGAAACTCTGTTTACCTCACACATTATTTATTTATACTCTATATAAATATGTATATATATATTCACTTCATTTTTATTGACATTTAATATATATATTTCCCAAGAAAGTTGAGGAACTATTATTTAATGAAACAGATATTCACAATAAAATTGATTAATTAGAAAATTGATATACATTATTTCTCTAATACAGCTATGTAAATCATTTTTTTCAAAGACACTGTACTCAGAATAAAATAAATATATTTTTCATGTCCCATTGTTAAACCCTTCTTAAGTTTAGGTTTTCTGGTGGTACAGATGAAGATAGAGTTTCTATATTAGCATAAACATATTAGTAAGGTAATGAAAGAATTAAACTTAAAAGTTCCAGAATGAAAACTGATACTACCAGGCTGCTTTGTAAGAGCTTTATCCATCTCCTCCCTTTTAATCTATAATGAACACCCTTCTATCTCATCTCAATTTTCTATGACATTAAATAAGGTATTTGGAAAGTGTGTGTGTGTGTATGTGTGTGTGTGTGTTTGTGTGTGTGTGTTTGTGTGTGTGTGTGTGTGTGTGTGTGTGTGTGTGTGTCACTCTTTTGGATATCATCTTCCAAATTGCAAGTTGCATGCTCCATAAATTCTCTCTCTTTTTTTTTTATACTTTTGCTCATTTCATAATGAATGTAATTCTGGCTAATATAAAACATGCTAATACTAGCAGGAAAAAAAAAACATTCAATTTATGCTAAGACAATGTTAAGGATACAAACAAATGTTTTAAAGCATAATCAAACAGAAATGTTAATACTAATGGTTTTATAAGTACCATTCTCATAGCATTTCAAATAATATTGCACTATTTACAAAGATTTGCAAAACTGAGTTGTTTACGTAGATAATGCCTCACTTACCTAATCTTTGTAAATGTACCCTATTACTGCTAAGAGATGTATTGTAACTGAATTGTACTTAGCTATTTAATTTTAACATAACCTTGCATGGTGAGGTCCACGAGGAATATGAATATTCATATCTTCTGTGTTTCTTGCATGAGAGTTGGCTTAACAAAATCTTAATGAAGTTCACATACTTATTAGTTGGAAGCACAATATGAATTTTCTCATGGCTTTCAGTTACTTGTAAAAGTGATAGAAATATGACCCTGAAATGGATGTACTGTCACTGTATATTATGATGGCTCTGTTACTTCCAAGATATTAAGACAGGGATGGTGTTTAATCATTTATTTTAAAGCGGGAAAGATGAAACACCTTCCTCTTTCACCTTGACAATGAAAGTATGATTAAAACCTGATTATATAACAAGAACCACAGAATCAATCATTTCTTAGTATACACTTTCTGGAAGAATGAAATTATCATTTAAAATAGTCTAGTGGTTATTGTTGAATTGAAAAGTTCTGGAGAGCAAGGTTTGTATAGTTTAGCCTCATGTATTGACTTTTGGCACCAGGCCACATTAAACATACTCATGTTTCATCAATACTAAGGAACACACTTGTCTGGTAGGGGAATATCCACCTGCCTTGTGTTGAAACAAATAATCCCAAATTTCAGTAGTGTAAGTAGTTTGCCTGTTTCTTGTGTTGAAATGTAACATGTCATTTAAATATCTTTTCTAGAGAAATTCCTCAAAGTGAACTTCCTTCAAAATGGGGAAATCAACTCTGTGACTATGCCTGTCACCTATATCGGTTTAGCTCTATATGGCTTTGCAAGTGGACAGAGGTAATGAGTCTATGGGGATTTGTGGGGTTAGGAGTGGATTTAGCTGTAATTGGTATAGAAAAAGCCACACTGAAAAAGTGCCTATTTCATTGTAATAGATGCATAAAAATGGGTCTTCCTCATTTTCCTGAGACTTTCTGGGTATAAAGAGAAGTAAAGTGAAAGTATCGAAGTTCTTTTGACCTTGTTGTACAATGATGATTAGATCTGAAAATGTTTGTTATTCATTATGCATGCTTTCAAGTAACATTAAAAAATGTAACTATAACTATTACAGTCACTATTATAATCTCAGATTCTCATGAAAAACTGCTTTATATTCCTCAGGTTTTAAATGTAATTAAAAGTATTAAAAATTTAAAATATGATATGGTAAAAGTTTGCCCTTGTCTCAGGCATCATATCTGAATTGTCAGGACTGCATTAACCCTTATTATTCCCTACTAAGCACAAAAATAGATTGATTTGCTATAGTCATTTTTTATAAAAAGCAGCCATGTAAATCACTTTTGTAATTAATTTTTGAAAAAATCTATTTTAAATGGTAGATTAAAATTTTAAAAAATTACTCATTTATATCCAGGAGGCAGAGCCAGGGAGATTGTCAGTTTGAGAGTTACTGGGCTATTGAGTAAGATCAAAGCTACCATAGTCAATGTATCAAAACACTTATCTTCAACGTTAAAGAAAAAATGTTTTGTAGGAAGTTGTTAGCTTGTTCCTGGCTGCTGAGCCCTGAAATAATCACAAAGAAACCATACTATTTGCAATACTGTTTGGCCAATAGCTTAAATGTATTTCTGGCTAACTCATATCTTAAATTAACCCATCTCTATTAATCTGTGTATTGCTATGAGACTGGGTTTACTGAATAAAGTTCCTGCATCTGTTTATGGTGAGGCTATGCTTCTCTCTGACTCCACCTACTTTCTCCCAGCATCAGCCTAGCTTTTCCCACCTAGTTCTGTTCTGCCCTGCCATAGGCTGAAAGCAGTTCTTTATTAATAAATGGTAATCACAACATAAAAAGGGGAATTCCACATAAAAAGTGTTAAAAATAGACTTAGAATTTTATTTTGTTCCATTAGACTCTTCTATAACAGTTATATTCAAATTCTAATGTGTCCAAGTTCTATCAATGATTTTACATGTCTCAGACTGAATATGTTTTAAACTAAATTTGATTCCTTGTTACCAAGCAGGCATGGTTCCAAAAAAATATATAATTATTATAGTAAAAGTCTTAAAGTCTTAAAAAATAGATCATAAACTTTCTCATTTAAAAATTCTCCAGACACAAATTACAAACTGAATTTCAGACTGGTTGTGATGAGGTCAAAAATACTGCTTAAGTATCTTCCTATTGATTCATTGTACTTCAAACAATGCATTGGCTGGAAACATCACCTTAATGAAGGAGGCTTACAATTGTATTTTATCATTCATAAAGCAACTTGGGGTGAGCATTTAGAAAATGTGTTTTCTTCTCTCTAGCTAATAATAAATCCCTTAAAGCTTTATCAGATATATTAACAGCAGCCTAGAGGATACAACTATAAAATTAATTTAAAACGTTTCTATGATTCATGTATTTTCAGTGTTCACCAAATGTCTCTTCATGTTTCTCCTCTATTGTTAAATATTTTCAGTTTTCCTCAGGGAAGATATGACTTTTTAGACTTTATTTGGGCATGTTTGTACATGTGTTTTCCTAGCTTGTATCTCTTATTTCTTCACTCCATTATGTGACTGTCATACTCAAACCCATTTCTTACCACTACATTGGAGTTTTGAGTAATTCAGTTAATATTCTCCTTTATTCAATGTTTCTAATTATTCCTTGTATGAATATTTTGTGTAATATTAATCTGGTTATGCCAAAATGACTGACATCTGAAAATTTAAATGATAGAAACATTCTACAAGGAAGAGTGGTAGCTTAGTTTTGTGGATGGGTTCAGGATCTCTGGAGAAGGCTTTGATGTCCTTTGAAATGAGATTGAGTACTCTACTAGAGGTGAAGCTCCATTACACAGAACACTGCGCATGCTTCACTTGGCTCAAAAATCATAAAAGCCCCAAGATTTCAAAGTACAACGAAATACAGTCTACTTGGAATTGTACCCTTAAGGAGCAGACACCCACATTAATAAATGGCATATAATAAAATGTAAATCTGAGAGACTAAGGACCAAGTTATAAGTAGAAGATAGAGTATGGGTATATTTGAAAAAGTTGAAAATATGTGGGAAATAGATGTTAGTAACCCAGGTGAATAGCTGGAATAGAAAGAGTCAGAAATTGATTTCAATAATTGTCAGTTGACATCCTATCATGGAATCAGATATCACCAGTATCAAATTATAAAATGCTTTATCATTCAGATTCCCTAAGGGGACTGTAAAGTTTTATACATTTCAAATATATGCAAATTATTTTCATGTTATTTATTGATAATTTTCAGTCAGTGAATAGAAGCAAAACAGTAAACAAGCAATGTCTGACTTTGTGTGGGGATCCAGACACTATGCATATCACAAATACCTTAAGACAGTAGTCAAATATATGAAAAATATATGTTTTGTCATAATAGCTCAAAGAATATAACAAAATGCAGAATATACTTCAAAATGAAGTGTATTAATTCAAAACTTTCAAAACAAAAACTCTGATGGTTGAGAATATAGCATAATTGGTAGAGTGCTTGTCTAGCATGCAAAGCAGTCACTGTTTGTGATCTCCATCACCATATAATATATAAATAAGGCATGATGGAGCACACCCTTAATCCTATTATTTAAGAGGTGGAAGAAAGAGGATCAGATGTTCAAGGTAATCCATAGCTACACAATGTTTTCAAAATCAGGCTGTGTTACAAATACAGCCCTTCTCCCCTTAAAAAGGGCTCTAATCTGAGAAAATCCTATCAGTGCTTTGCAAAATGACTTAAAAATGTAGTTTGGCATACTAGCTGAAGCAAGGGAGGGATGTCAATGCAGAAGGAGACAGATTAAGGAAGGACAAAGAATACCTAGATTGTTTCATAAAACATCAAGGAATCATAATATTTTCTATTTTCCTAAAATTTAAACTGACATTCATACACACACACACACACACACACACACACACACACACACAAAACACATATTTAGGTGTATGTATACATTTTAGCAAAGTTACTCAATTTGTGTAGACAACATTCCTCTCAAAAACCATAAACTCACAAAAGTCTTAATACCAGTGATGAGAAACTTCCTTCCAAGTGGTTGTTCTGAGGAATCCAAGTGGCTCTCAAAACAACATAACCTATTACTATTGCCTTTGGATGCCTCTTAGAGTTTGGAGGTAAGCTCTTATTGGTGAAGACTCCTCAAACTTATGACAAAAGTCTCAGAATACTTGATCTGGACCTACTCTGAAAGCCTTCCCTTTTATGTGTCTAACTTTAATGCTACCTAAAAGTACTATATAAGCTGCCAAGGAATGGAAATATTTCTTAATTCTATCCAGATGTAATACCTGTGAACATCAATAACTACCATAAATGCTGTAAAGTAGAAAATGTGGCACTTACAACCTATCTTAGTCTGTCTTCTATTGCTATAAAGAGATACACAGTAACCTTTATAAAGGAAAACATTTAATTGAGGTTAACTTATAGTGTCAGAAGTTTTAGTGCATTATTGATGTTGGATTTTCCTCTGTATGCTGTGATTAACATTAATGAATAAACAAACTACTTTGGACCTATAGCAGGGAAGAACAGAGCTAGGTGGGGAAAACTAAACTGAATGCTAGGAAAAAGAAAGCAGAGTTTGGAGAAATCATGTAGCCCCACCAGAGACAGATGTTATAACTTTATCGGGTAAGCCACAGTCTTGTTGGGATACACAGAATAAAAATGGGATAAATTAAGATGTATGAGTTAGCTAATAAGAAGTTAGAGCTAATGGGGCAACCAGTAATTTAATTAATATAGTTTCTGCATGGCTATTTTGGGGCTGAACATCCAGGAACAAACAAGTGGCCTCTACAACAAATTGACACTCCAATATGTGCTAGCTAAATCCATATAAAACCTGAGAGGGCTTGGAAAGTAATTCAAGACACACACAGGCACACACACACACACACACACACACACACACAAATTAGCCTCTTTTCTTCTTCTTCTTCTTTTCTTCTTCTTCTTCTTCTTCTTCTTCTTCTTCTTCTTCTTCTTCTTCTTCTTCTTCTTTGTTTTGGGGGGATGGGTTCTGCTTTCTGGTGGCATGTTGCAGTTCCTTTAGGAGAAGTCTTACTGATTCAGCAGTAGCAGAAAAAAAAGCTACATGGTTTTGAAACAATGGCTTACTGGGCCAGGCTGCCAACACAAACTCTGGCTCTGGATGATCGTCTATGAAGCATTTAAATGGGATTTGTGAACAGAGTGCTACAACTTGCTTAATAGCAACACAGATCTGTTATGACTCAACCCAGGATCTGGAGTGGAGAGAATGGCTTACAGTGGTAATGAGCAGACCTCCTCCAACATGTTGGACTGGCAAGAGCCAAATGGCAAAGCAGCCTTAGTCATAGTAATGTCACTTAGATTTTCAAGAAGCACTGCTGGTCAGAAAAAGATTACAGATATGCAATAAAGACAAATACACATGAAAAAGACTTCAAAATGGGTCACATTGTTGAATAAATGTATGAAGGCTTGGGAGAAAAAAAGAAAAAGAATATAGACAGTTATAAAAAGAAGTAAATGAAACTGGGCAGTGGAGGCACACACCTTTAATCCCAGCACTCAGGAAGTAGAGGAAGGCAGATCTCTATGAGTTCTAGGCCAGCCTGGTCTATAAGAGCTAGTTCCAGAACAGGCAACAAAGCTGCAGAGGAACATTGTCTCAAAAAATTAATTAATTGGTTAATTAATTAAAAAGAGGTAAATGGTTCAAAAAAGGTATATTCTTTAAAAAGATGAGTACAGACAGACATAGATTAAAAACAGTAAATAAAAATAAGCCACATAAATATAGAAATTACACAGAGAGTCTGGATTATGTATATTATTTTGTTTTCTTTGAATTTTTTGACTGTGAAGGAGCTAAGTAACAAACATATATACTTTAAAGGTATCTTGTCTTCAAAATTTGAGTCTAAGAATTTGTTGCTTTGGAAAAGAGGTTCTTCTTTGGTTTTCACAGAAGATGAGAACCTGTGGAATTCTTCCAGACTAGTATGGTATATTAGACCAAGATACCCAAGAGATTGCTGTGAACAACCCCAGAAAATTACTTTGCCCAACAAAAAGCAGAAGCAGTTTGGAGAGAACTATGCACAAATTTCCAAATATTGTTTATAAATATTTGTTTACATGTAAAGGGACATATGCAATAGAGATTTAAATTGGTATGGTTCTTCATAGGTTAATACAAATTTAAGGTCAATTTTGTTATACATATATTTCCACTCTTGATTAAGGTATTGTGTTTGTGCAGCTCATTTTTAATATAATGTATAATTAAGAAACATAGGTTAATAGATAATCATCCATAGTAGTCAAGCTTGTAGTTATGTTAAGTTTTCTAGATGTACAGAGATATATTTCAGATGGATAGTTATTCTTCAAGCCTCTCAAAGACTAACAGAATATGGCATTTAAAATGTCTTTAAAATTTAGGATTTTTTAATGACATGGGATACATCTGCTCCTGGAAGCACCGATAACTTCAAGAGGAAGATGGGAAACAAAGAGGCTCCTTATAGAGTCTGTTAGCCATCTGGACAAGAAACTGCTCTTGCCTATAGTGCTTGATGTTATGCTGTATGAAGGCATTAGTCACAAAACAATCCCACACCAGTTTGGAATTATGATTAATAAAAGGGTTTTTTATTTAAGGGGAAAAACTTACAGATCACTGTCCTAGACAACAGCCCTTGGCGCGAACAGGAACAGAGTCTAGCAGCCAGAAGAGGGTGCCAGAAGCAAGAGAGCGAGAGCAGGGCTACCACTGCTTTTTAAAGCAAAAAAGGCTGGTATCTTAAAGGCTATTGGCTGAAGGAGCAGAAGGAGCTCCTGTAGCAACTGTATGAACTGGACATGCTGGACCCACAGAAGAATGACTGCTGAACTTGCTTAAAGGTGAGACAATATTTTGGGTTCCTGCTTCATGGAAGAGTTTACCAGACATTCTTCAGGACACAGACGAAAGTGACTGACAAACTCCCAATGTGGTTAGACCTGTCTTTGAGATTTCCTGCTTCGTGGAAAATTCTGTGAGATACTATGGTCCTTTAAGCTGAAGATGTATGCCCCAATAGTACAGAAGAACTTTGGGTGACTTTCCAGGCAGCAAGATGTCTATGTCAATTCTAGTTTTGGAAGTTACTTATATTGAATTTTCTGTTAACTTAGGTAATAGTATATCCTTCTGTGGTCTTTGGTGGAGTTGAAAAATAGATAGTTATAGTTTTTATTAGTTATGATAAAAGATAAAGTAGATATAAATATTGTAACTGTAATTCTTGCTTAATACCTATTTTCTAATATGTAATTTTACTATGTTATAGTTAAAACCTTCCTTTTTATTTCAACAGAAAATGGGAAGTGATGTGGGGTTCTCCTCTGTATTCTGTGATTAGCGTTAATGGATAAATAAACTGCTTGGGACCAATAGCAGGGCAGAACAGAGCTAGGCTAGGAAAATTAAACTGAATGCTGGGAGAAAGTAGACAGAGTTTATAGAAGCCATTTAGACCCCTGGAGACAGACGCTGGATCTTTGCCAGATAAGCCATAGCCCTGTGGCAATACAAAAATTAAAAGATATGGGTTAAATTAAGACATAAGAGGTAGACAATAAGAAATTAGAGGTAATGGAACAAGCAGTGATTTAATTAATACAGTTTTTGTGTGGTTATTTTTGAGCTTAGCAGCCAGGAACAAACAAGTTGCTTCCTACAACACATTATGGTCATGCAGGAAGAATGGTGGAGTACAGACAGACATGGTGCTGGAGAGGTAGGAGAGAGTTCTACATCTGGATCCACAGGCAGAAGAAAGAGAGACACAAAGCCTGGCTTGGGCTCCTGAAATCCGAAAGCACATCTCGTGACACCATTCCTCTCGTAAGACCATGCCTACACCAACAATACCATATGTCCTAATCCTTTCAAATAGTGTTAATTTCCATAAGTCTATGGGGGTCATATATACACAAAATACAAAAGTGGACTAAGAAGATTTGTGTGTGTATGTGTGACATTAAGTAAGAATCACACACACACACACATTTTAGAATAATAGGCCAATAGTCCAAGAAATGGGGATGTGTATGGAAGAGAGAGGGGGAGAAGAAAAGAAAGTTATATAAATACAGTATACTCAAAATTACAATTGTTTATTTTTGTGGTTGTTTTTTGAGACCATGTTTCTCTGTAGTTTTGGAGCCTATCCTGGAACTAGCTCTTGTAGACCAGGCTGACTTTGAACTCACAGAGATCTGCCTGCCTCTGCCTCTCAAGTGCTGAGATTAAAGTCCCAGCTCTGCTTTAATTTAAAAAAAAATCTTAATATTCCCATGCATGTGAAACATCTATTATCATCGTGTAAAGTAAATAACTCAAGCACTTGCACTTCATCCTCTCCATAGAAACTCTATCCTCTCTGAGGTGGAGCTGTTCCTTCAAATCTTTCAACCTGAATACCTATCCACTACCTCCTCTCTAGTTTATTAATTATTCTGCTTCCCTAGTTTGTGTTTATAGAAAATCTTTATCAAAATTTAGGAAGAATCAAGATGTTACCAAAAACTCTTGTCTCTCTCTGACACTTTGCTTTTCTCACTGACTCTAGTGATATATAATGTTTCTCGATATTGACATTATCAGCTTTCTGAGCATAAGGAAACTTAAGTGTGATTCTTACTTATGATACTTGATTCATTTCATCTTTTAAAATTCAGTTCCTTGGTGATATATACTTCTATCATTTTGTAAATATTGATTTACTACCTATATGACACTTGAGAAAGGCATTCTGAGCAGTAAGCTATCTTATATAACCCAATAAATAATACCACATACACAAATATACACCCCCAACACACACACGCATTTCAGAAGAAACTAGATTACACACATTTGCTCTTTAAATGAGCATCCAGAAACACTTAAAGAAAATGACTTGTTTGTTTATTATAACACTGCCTTTCGGTGTAATGCCATAAAATGAATTGTTGGTATTACTAGACCTTTGGCGAAAATACTCATGAGTTAAGCAGAGATAGTGCAACAATTAGGATTATTCATTTGGCTCTGGGCAGTAGAAACCAAAATGTGGAGATACCAGTGTTTAATGAGAGGAAAATATCATTAGCAAGCAAAAGGAAAAATGTGTTCCCTGGGAACTGTTTGAGGCATAAAGCATTGTGTTGTGAATTCTTGATTACCATAAATGTGCTTCTCCTTCGTACATAAATTGTCTTCTTGTTCTTCCAAATGAAATATGAAAAGTTACCTCAAATATTTTTTAATTAAAAAAGTAAGATGACAAACATAAAATTAAGGTTCCATGTCCATTATATGAAAATATAAATAGTTACCAAGAGGATTGTTCTATGACTTTAAAGTTCTGTATTAGGATTTTCCAGAGAAGCCCAACAAACATGAGAACCTGAGCAAAAGAGCTTTACTGCAAAGGTCATGAAGCCCTACATTCTTCCCTCGCTATGCTGAAGAGCAGAGGAAGCGAGTGGCAGAAATCTTCAAAACTAGAGGAAGCAATGCTACACATTCCTAAATTCAATGCTCCAAGTAATAAATCTATGAAGTTTTAAATCAGCAGGAGAGCTTTTAGGGTACACTCAGTTTTAGAAGAGAGGAAGAGGAAGGGAGAATAGAGAGTGGAAGTGAGGGAGGGAGGAACGAAGGGAGGGCAAAGAAGATCTATCTTTCCTTGTTTACCTTAGCTCACAAAGTGTTGAATAATAATGACATTTGTAAGGTTACTTTTACTTTACTCAATATATGAACTCAACTTCTGCAATTTTGGAAAGATTCTACAGAAACAAGAAATAGTGTTTTTTTTTTTTTTTTTTTTTTTTTTTTTTTTTTTTTTTTTTTCCTCATGGTTTATTTTTTTTATATTTAAAAATTTCCATCTCCTTCCCTCCTCCTCCCCCCTCCCTCCCCTCCTTCTCCCCTTTCTCTCCCCTCCTTCTCCCCCTTCCCTCCCCTCCCCTCCACCCATACCTCCCCTACCTCCCTCTCAAGGCCAAGGAGCCATCAGGGTTCCCCACTCTATGCTAAGACCAAGGTCCTCCCAACTCCCCCCAGGTCCAGGAAGGTGATCGACCAAGCTGAGAAGGCTCCCACAGAGCCCGTCCATGAAGAAGAATCAGAGCCCAGAGCCATTGTCCTTTGCTTCTCAGTCAGTAGTGTTTTGTCACTTATATGGTAATCTTTTAATCTTTTAGGACAGTGTAGTTTATATATAATTAATAATTATTGTAATTTCTTGCACTTACAACAGTATCAAATAGTACTACACCAAAGAATTAGTATCATAGGCATGCCAAATGTCTAATGAAACTTAATGTTGTGGTAAAAAGCCTTACAGATGATGGCATACAGGCTTCAGCTGTGACAACCTGTCACACTCACCCATGTGATTTATAATCTTGCAAGGAGGCAAGTTATAGCCTCTCATCCTGACCTGCAGTTAAGTTTCCCAAGAGACTTTGGAGAGATCTCCCTGATTCTCAGATCTAGAATTGGAATACTTTACTTCCTGTAAAAGTTTTCGGCTAAATCCTGGACTACAGAGTATATAGATTTAAGAATGTCGAGAAATGCCAACCTCTAAAGAAGAGATGCTACAGAGTCATGTTTCAATGTTCAATGTATAGAGTAGTGAATATATTAAATTAATTTTTAATATTTACAAGGGAAGTAAATTAATCCACAATTTAAATGTTAGAAAATATTTAGCAAATTTCAATGGCTAAATGGTATAGTTGCAGAAGGTAATACTTTAAGGAAAATCCTATTTAGAAAACATATTTTTAAGGAGGTTTTGTAATGTGGAATCTGTGATTGGATATTTCTTAGAATTTTTGAAGCATAAAAATTTCCATGTAAGGCAAAGGGGAAGGAGTCACATCAAGACAACAACGAAGAATGATAATGACTACACTGCTGTATTAGAGGTTGTTTAGAAGGTTTCGCCTATTAAATTATTCAAAATATCATCTTGGTTCAAAAGAAGAAATGAAACACTAAATTTGCATTAACATAGGCCTATAAAGCATAATATTTAATCAAGCCATGCAATCTCAGAAAGAAAATAAAGCATATTCTTCCTCATATAACACAAGTATATGTTTTCAGAGTATACTGTGTAGGAAGAATAAAGGTGAATATTAAATGAAGAAGCAGGACTGGATGTTTATAATACACACTTGCATAAGAAAGTGGATATAAATCAAATTGCTTTTGAAGTTCTAATTTTGCTGTGATTTCTTTTGAGTTTTTGGTGGAAAATAAGGACATGCAAATATCTTTGAGAGTGAAAGTATACAGTTCACTGTGAAGATGGTTCATCACTTTAGAATTGCCATTCTAACTGTATAGAAGTTCATTAAGGTGCCCATCATTTGGACCTTACTAATTTTCCGATAGGTTCTGTTTTACTTATCTATTTTTATTTGCTCTATACAATAAAAACTTAAAATTCAGAAACTCTTTGTGGAGACGATATATTTAAATAGTGATTTCTATGGCAAACAAAATAGTATAGCCCTCCAAATACTATGACACTAAAAAAAAGCAAGACTCCAAGAAAAATGATTTGTTCAGATTTAATAGTAATTTTATGAAATTTAAATGTGTGCCAGAAAAGTTAGAGAAAATTGACTAGTTGGCATAGAAATGCATTAAACTGACGTAAAATCATTTGAACTTTTAGAAGAAAAACATAAATAATTATTAAAGATATCTCCCACTACTAGCTTAAAAGAGATATCAGGATACTGTTTATAATATTTGTTTTTTTCTGAGAGCTGAGGGGACATACTTTTTTGAGAAGTATTTAAAAATGTAATTAGTTCTTTCATATTTCATGGTAGCTTCCTTTCAAAGCCAAATTTATAGCTAAAGCAAATGAAAGGAGAAAGAACAAATCATCATCGTTATCTCCTTCAGGCAGTTTTCGCAGACCCTATGAGCTCTATTTCTATCTACCACTGTATCCTGAAACTGATTGCCATAGTTCAAAACAGCTAAACAGAGCCTTGCCCTCAGAGTGTGCCATCAATACAGCAATGAGAGTCATAAATTTGAACTCTTAGAGGGAAGGAAATAAAAAGCTCCTGAGTTGGGTAAGGAGATGAAGGCCTAAAACCACTCACTAGAGCAGTCCACACTACAAATTTTGGAAATACTCAGAAGACTGCTTTGCTTCTAATATCACTATGAGACCAGAGACAAAATGAAAGATACCTCCTATCCATGAGAGTGAAAAGTTACCTCCTGGGAGGAAATTATTTCAGCTCTAAAAGTGTGGCATACATTTTACAGTAAGCAAGTTAAAAAAAAATAGCCACACGCTTTTTTTTTTTGTGACAAGTCTAGATTATTGACCTGTTAACTTTTAGTGGCATTATTGTGGTTGGTAGGTAGTGAAACCTTGGATACATGCATATAAAATTTTATCTATATAATCAATAATTTTTGCATATGCCAGTTCTCCAAAACTTTACTTCAACTTTATGAGCCTTAATGTCATTTTTTTGATCTTAAAGTAGAATAGAACATGTTTCCTTATTAAGCATAATATACTGCATGTTTTATCATAGTTGATATGAAGAACATAATATATTATATATAGAGGATTCACTGCCACCCATAATTTTGTATAGTGACTGGTTTACAAGGGTTAAGCTTAGACTGTAATCAACTCTTAAGTGAAAATAAGGCCTACACTCAAAACTTCTAGGACATATTAACGCCAACATTTTACTAGTGTAGGAAATAATGTGCTAGGTTGGCAAAGAGGGCAGAGCTGAGAAACCAACTCCTCTATACTAACACACTCAATTGCTTCTTTTATGTTTTCAGCCCCATCTTGGTCCACTTCCTTTCAGCATCCCCTTGTGAATTCTTTCTCCCGTTCTTGAGTATTTTACTCTCGGAGGAACAGCTTGCTCGTTCTTGCTGGCTTCCTTCACTCGGGAGATTAAGTTCTGCTTTGCTTTCTTAAGACTATTACCAAGCAATTGCCCCTTCTCAGTTCTCTAAATAGACACTTATTAATCTGATAGGCTCCTCTCTCAATCTCTTATTCTTTATTTCATGTTTTAATTTTTAAATGTTTATGGATTAAGACTGGCCAGCCCAGAAAAATATACACAAGTCATTATATTTAAGAATGCATGTGTATGCAAGAAATAAAGAGAAATTGAGAGAGTGAGGTGAAACACACACACACACACACACACAAACACACACAAATACAGCAATGATTAAAGAAAAAAGAAGCCATGAATTTTTAAAAAGATCAATTAAGGACACATTGTTGGGCTTGGAAGGAAGATGGGAGAAACAATGTAGTATTTTATAATCTTAAAAGAAAAAGAAAATTGTTTATATTGGTAATGTATAGGATTTTCTTATTTATCCTCAATTCATGTTTTCTATTTATGACCCTTCTAATATTTTTGTGCTGACCAACAGTCTAAATAAGATAATTTCTAACTTTTATTCTTCCATTAATTCCAAGATAGGAGAAATTCATCAGTAAAGCCAATAGCTAAAAAATATTCTACCTGTACTTACATTGTTCATATTGAATAATATATACTCACAAAAGATTTCATAAATGGAGAAATCCTTTACAATAGATATTTCAATGTGAATATTTTAAAAAAGAAATGAACATTTCTCAGACTTAAATGATCACACAGTACTTCTGAGTTACCTTACTATGATATTCATGCCAAACTTCTTCAATCTTCTTATCTGTAATTTATAATAGTATCACCTTGTAAGGTGACTTCAGTGACAAGCCTGAGTTTCCTGTTGCATAGCATCTAATGACTTTGCATTAAATATTAGGCCTGGTTATTTTCGTTTCCTTTGAAATTTATTAAATATATTAGTTATTCTTTTAAATCTCCCTTTGTGAGTTTAGCTATTATTTTCTATATCTATGTTGAGTTTATAAACTCCACAGGGGTTTCATATCCGATACCCTGAATATCAGATATTTACATTACTATTCATAACAGTAGCAAAATTGCAGTTACAAAGTACAGTTGAAAAAGTTTTATGGTTGAGGGACCACCATAACAAGCTCACAGCATTTGGGAGGTTGAGAACCACTGACATAGAGGATCATGAGAGATGAAGAATAAAAACTGATAAACACTGATTTCTTTCTGCCATAACAAAAATTTGTTCTAAAATTAGAATTTGATAATGCTAAAATCCTTGACAGGAAAATATACATTTATTTGAAAAGAATTAACAGTATGGCACATGAGTTATATTTTAATAAATATGTGACAAAGAGAGTTTTTGATAAAATTTCTATTATATACTAATGTTTTCAATAATATGAAGTGAAAAATTTAATGTACTGTTAGTCTCATTTCTCTGTTTATTAATTTGATATTAATATTAAGTAAAATGGATCCTATAATGTAGAATTCCAAGAAACATATTAATTACCTGATTGTTCTCAGATATAAAGAATGAAATTTATTCTAAATTTCATTCAAATTTTTAAAGACATTTACAAAAAATAATTTAGAAGTCTCTCATTTCTTTAACGTAATAGTTACTAAGTTTTCATTTTCATCAAGCATTGGAAACATGGTACAGTATGTGTTTAATTCTACTTACAACATATCAACATGCAAGCTATTTTAAGTTATTAAATAGTTGGCTTCTTAGGACAGAACTTTGGTTTCATTCATCACAAAAACTCAACACCTGCAAGAAAATCTAAAATGACAATGTTAATATTGACTAAATGTTTTCTTACTTAATGAAATATTATTTCTTTGTATCAAACATTATTGTTTTTATAATCACTTAGAGAAATAGATAGATTTTACTGTATATTTTTCTTAGATTTTTAACTTTAACTTGAATATATTATCATATTTGTTTTTAGGGACTATAAGTTCCCAAACAAAGACATGGAGACTTACTAATTTTGAAAGTTTGGCCTTAGCTTAGGCTTTCTTCGAAATAGCTCTTATGACTGAATTCAACAGGTTTCTATTAATCTATGTTTTGGTCTGAGACTCTTTACCTCTCCACAGTACCAGGCATCTAGCTTGTTCCACATCTTGCTGGCACAACCTATGCATCTTGATTAATCCCCTATGTCTGGCTTTCTGCCCAGAAGTTCAGTTTAACCTCTGTTGCCTACTTATTGGCCATTCAGTTTTTTTTTATTAAACCCATCACAATAACACATCTTTACACATTATGCAAATATTCACAAATTTTCTCCTTTATTTCTAATAGAATGAAAGGGTTTAACTCTAATCTATCTTCACTCAAAACTTGTATTACTATTCAAAAAATATCTTTTTAGACCTTAAAATATTTTCTAGGATAAACAACTTAAGCTTTTGGTTCAATCATCCTTACCAATTTTACATCTCTTTTGTAAATGTATTTTCTGAAATTGGTAACTAAGAAAATGATATAACTATCTAGTTAATACTCAACCCCCATCAGATCCCAAAAATAATAAAATATTTCCAGAGTAAACAGGAGGAACAGAACACACAACTTCAAAATCGATAAAAATAGCTGAGAAAACTGGCTGCCTGAATAGTCACCAAGTATTCCCCTTCAAATTTGGGCAATAATCCTCTACCTATACACTTTTGAGTAGCAGAAAATTTAAAGGACTCCACTACCCTATCTTGTCAAAGTTTGGTGACTGACTTCTGTGTCTTGCTTTTCCAACTTGGACAGCATACTGTCATCATTCAAAGGAGGGACAATTTCTTATCTGGTGTCTAACTTTTCCACAAGTAAAAGCAAATTCCATATTGAAGTTCTTCAGTACCTATAATCTTCTCTGAAATAGACTGGTGCTGCCAGGAATGGACATATCTCACTGTCATGAAAAGTCTTATGTTATTAAGGCATCTTAAATGCTTTATTCTGCAAATCTCTGAAGTGTTTGAAGATCATCTAACTAAAATAAATCTGTTTAACCTTGAAGACATACCTAATATGACTGCAAATCTTATTGTTATAGATGACTATTAAATTACATTTCTTAATTATCCTAAATAGTATTTAATAATAGCTTTAAAAGGCTAGAACTTTGCATTAGATTTTTAAATGAGCTGCATAGATATAATACTTTAAACAAAAGTAATAACATATATACAATATGTTTTAACAAAAGTAACATTAAATTTGTATCAATATAAAAAAAATCCATACCAATTTAAAATAATTGAGACTGGTAGTTGCTTTTTAGTTTTGAAGCAAATTCAATAATCTAATGTTTATCTTATTCTTCCTAGTTACCCACTTTTTTATTTTCATAAAGAGATTCCTGAATCTAAGTTTTCATTTAGCTTAATTGTATTTAAGAGCCTTGTTGAGATGTCACTCTCTTATAACTCAAAAACATTTGAAATGCTTAATATAGTGTCAAAAAGCCAGATCCAAGGATGGAAATATGCATTTAGAAGTATATAATATCTTCAGGTACATTTTCTCCTCTGTACATTTTATTGGTGAAAAATTGTTCACTTCTCTACTTTTGGCACTTCTATCTTTCACATTCTGTTAGAGTAAGGAACAATGGAAAACAGAAAACAGGCTAGATAACTACAGAGTGGGAAAGGAAAGAGATGATACATCTTCCATTTTTTGACATATCTTTGGCACTGAGGTAAAGTTGCTGACAGTGATGCTCGATGCTGGGAATGAACATGAGAGATTGGCTTTGCCATGTTTTGGTGTCAGGCAATCAGAAGCAGAGCACATTTTTTCTCTATGAAGTGTTTATTAGATACAAAGTTCAAGTACACTTGTAGCTCTCTCTTTTCAGACTTTGAGATTTTACAATAAAGAAAGCACTGAAGTTGTCAAAAGTTAAAAGCCTTCTGTTCTTCACATCTTGGGCATCAAAGGTGGTAGGATTTTCCTTAGTGCCCATGTCTCTTGTAGTTTTTAAAGTGATTCTATTAGATCATGTTCTCAAGATAAAAGAGAATTCAGTTAATATTTTATTTTACTATATTTCATTATTTCATCGATTACTCGTTAGTGATTATTTTGGTTTGTATCCTTATCTTTTTCTCTTCTTAATATTATTTACATTATTAGCAAAACTAATTAAGCATAATGAGTAAATGGAACGATTACTCATATATATATATATATATATATATATATATATATATTATTTATGTTGTTCATATATTGTCTAGAAAACACTGGCCTATGTCTTTAACTTTTCAAATTAAATGTTTTCTTTTCTTTTGTGACAGTTCCTAAATATTGTTGTAGTAACCATCAAAGGCCCATAAACAGAACTCGTGGTGTCCACTTGACAATGCAATCTTGAAGAGGCATGGTTGATGGGCAGTTATGATTAACCAGACTAGCTTTAATATATAATATTCAGCTTTAATAAAGGAAAGAAAAGGGAACTTACAAATCCAAGATTCCAGTGAGAAGTGCAGGAAAACAAAAAGAAGGTGTGCTGGACGCCGGCAAGATTTTATAAGTAAATATTAGCCTAAAGGGGACATGCCTTATAAACAAGGTGATTGGCTGGGCTTCCCCTTCATCTCCCCCTTTTGTCTAAATAAGACAGAACCAAAGCAAATACAACTATATACAATAGGAACAAATAATAAATGTAAAATTACAAACAATATTAAGCAAGAAACATATAACAAAAGTTTTACTAAACATTCTATTTCAAGGAGTCTAAATAATGTAGAGGGTAACTACAATTATCTAATCTTCAACCCCATCAAAGATCTGAGAAGGGAAGTAATATTACTTAAGCAACCAGGAAGTACAAACGAGAAACTTCCAAAATGTGCAACAAATGACAGAGACAAATGACTACCTGGGCAATCACCCAAAGTTTCATTTTGCAATGTTGAGGCAACCAACTTTGGCTAAGGCCTAACACAGCTGACATAACATTTTTCAAAGGCAAGGAACTTTTTGTAGAACTATCCTAACCTGTCTTGGCAAGATAAGACAATCCTGTTTTATCCACTTATGGATATTCTGTATCTTTGTCAGTAGATGAGGTATGGGCTTTTCTTTGCCCAAAGGCCAGTTCTGCCAAGAAGAAGACAAGCTCCCAGTGGAGTGTCTGGTGTTCAATGTTCTCTCAGGAGTAGAGCAGTGTTGCCAGGAGTGATTGTGTCTCATAAGTACAAAACTCTAGGTTAGATTAAAGGCCATTTTCTACAGCTCTTCAAAGAGGTAGAAGATTATACTATCTATACTAAATATGATTTCTATGTACCTAAAAAGCCTGAATATCCTAAATATAAATATGACAAACATATGTGACTATTGATATATAATTCTCAATACCTATCTAACTTGGAGACTAAGAGAATAAATATCTGTGCAATAAATGAGGACAATGATCTCCAAATGTAAACAATTTCATTACATAAATAATATCAGAGGTAGGAATGTACATTGCAATATGGTAAATATCTCAATATAATAATTGTTTTAAACAGAGGTAGAAGCATACTCTCATACAATGGAGGTAGAAGCATACTCACACACAATGTTCAATATACAAGAATCAACACCAATGCAATTTTCTAAAAACAATAATTCAAAAATACCAATAATTCCATCAAACCAGTTAATCCCCCCTTTTTTTCAATAAACACCCATGAGTCCAAATAATACCTCCCCCATCCCCTCAACCCTATATCAACTACTAAATGATGTCCCTAAACCCGAGGGCAAACTTTTTTGGGAGAGGGGGTGTTGTCCTCTAAGATTCCTTCCAGCTGACATGGGGGCGATGTTATTCTCAGGGGTCCTGTGAAAGCAAATGATGGTAAAATTCCCAGATTAACATTTGGTCAAGAAAATGGAAACTAGCCTTGAGTGTTTTGAGGAGGTCTGAGCAGAGTGTTGTCAAAATTGTGCACCATTTGAAACTGTCTTGTGCAGTAGGTACCAAAAAAACAGGTCTAATTTTAGTGCTATTAAAAACATGACATCATAGTAACCAGGTGAAATTGATGTTGTAGGGCCCCATCTTCATCCTGGAAACTTCAAAGATTGCTGAAGTGAAATTTGTTGTTTGTTACAGAAAAGGTAAACAGTATCTACAAAGACATATACAGACACACACACACACACACACACACACACACACACATATATATATATATATATATATATATATATTCAATGAAAGGTATAATAAAGACAGACACAGATATGAGGAAAGGCAAAGAAAGTTTACCAAGTATTATTATTATTATTATTATTATTATTATTATTTCCCACATCATGGCTCCTGACCTGAGACAGAAACTCTGAGATATCTCTTATCAACAGGCTTGGAATTGAAGAGGGACTGAGTCATAGTCGAATTCCAAAACCAGCTCTACATATGTATAAATAAAAGCACAGTAATGCATATATATATGTAAAAAATGTTTTATACTTACTAAACTTATTCGGATTCTGTGTTGATCCACATTGGGTTGTAACTAGTGTCCATCCATCAGTATTTAAATATCAAGGGTCCCTTAAATCTTTGAAGATGAATGGTTTCCTGTGGAGATAAGAAAAGAACCCTGCCCCCAACCTATATGTTTTTCTTACCCTCAGTATGATCGTCATCCTTGTGAATAAATTATTTTTCTTTTCCAAGGGGCTTCTCCTATTCAAACTGAACCTTTATTAAATTTGATGGTATCTACAATTTTTCCTTGTCTGTGGAGCAAAACCCCTTCCCCAACGCAGCACATCTCCTGCTTCCATTACGAGGTCAGCACATCCTTGACATAAACTGGTTGATTTAATTCAGCAGACTTTTCCATTATCCAATGTCTTTCTGCAGCCATTGTCCCCTTCTCATTAGCGTTGAGAAAATTCAAGGTTAATAAACCATTATGTAACCAATTTCTAGGGGTATTTTCCACCCTTTCTGTTTGTTTAACATATCCTTTATAGTTCTATTTGATCTTTCTATGACTGCTTGACCTGTAGGATTATATGGTATACCTGTAACATGCTTAATATTGTAATAAGCAAAAAAACCGTTTCATTTTCCTAGAGACATAACCTGGACCATTATCTGTCTTCATTTGTGTATGTATACCCATGATGGCCATAACTTCTAATAAATGAGTGATTACGGAATCAGCTTTTTCTGAGCTTAAAGCAGTTGCCCATCAGAGAAACCCTGTCGCGAAAAAACAAAAAAAAGAAAAAAGAAAAAAAAATAAAAATAAAAACCTGAATAGGTGTCAATGGTGTGGTGTATATATTTTAATTTGCAAAATTCTGCAAAGTGATACACATCCATCTGCCAGATTTTATTCCTTTGAGTGCCCTTTGGGTTAGCCCCTGCAGGCAGTGGTGTTTGGTTATAGAAAGAGCAAGTAGGGCATTTCTTTACAATTTCCTTAGCTTGTTGCCATGTAATAGAAAACTCTTTCTTCAAGCCTTTGCTATTGACATGATGTTTTTTTTTTATGAAATTCAGAGGCCTGAAGCACACTACCAATCAACAATTGATCAATTTCTGCATTACTTTGTGCTAGAGGACCTGGCAGACCCATATGGGATTGGTTGTGTTTTATATACATAGGGCAAAGCTTGTTCCTGATCATGGCTTGTACCTGGATAAATAATTAGGTTAGTTTGGTATCATCAGGTATAATTTCAGCAGTTTCAATACGTAAGATAACTCTTTCTGCATATTGTGAGTCAGTAACTATATTAAGAGGTTCTTTAAAATCCCTTACCACCATAAGAATGGCATATAATTCTGCCTTCTGGACAGAATCATAAGGACTTTGTTCCATCTTACTCAAATCTTCTGATTTGTAACCTGCCTTCCCTGATTTATTAGCATCAGTAAAAATGTATGGGCTCTGGTTATCAGAGCATCACGGATGATTCAAGGAAGAATCCAAGAAGTTCTCTTTATAAAGTTAAGCCTCTTGCTTTTTGGATAGTTGTTATTGATTTATCCCAAAAAGTTAGCACAAGCTCTTTGCCATGTTTTTTTTTTTTGTTTTTTTTTTTTTTTTAATCTTCCCACAACTTTTTTAGTTCATCAGCAGTGAAAGGCACTATAATTTCTGCTGGGTCTTTGCCTGCTAGTTGACGAAGTCTCAATTTGCCTTTTATAATTAATTCAGAGACTTTTTCCACATAGGATTTTATTTTATTACTTAGTTTATGTGGTAAAAAGATCTATTCTAAGATACTATCATCTCTCTGCATTAAAATTCCTGTAGGAGAAATTTTGGAAGGCAATATGACGAGAATACAACTGAGCTCTGGATTCACCCTGTCCACATGTGCCTCTTGTAATTTCTCCTCAATTATTGTCTGTTCCTTTTCTTCTTCTGCTGTTAATTATCTGGGATTGTTTAAGACTTTTTCACCGTCCAAGGTTTTATTTAAATGAATTATCATATCAGGTGTTATGCCAACAGCTGGTCATAAGCTGGAAATGTCTCCTAACAACCTGTGAAAGTCATTGAGAGTCAGTAGCCGATCTCTCCTAATTTGTGCCTTTTGTGTCTTAATATTTTGCAAACCTATTTTATAACCTAGATAATTAACAGAATCTCCTCTCTGAATTTTTTCAGGAACAACCTGCAATCCCCATTTAGGTAAAAGAATTTTTACTTCTTCAAACAGTCTTTCTAAGGTATTCATGTTTGAATCAGATAACAGAATATCATCCATGTAATGATAAATTATAGACTTGGGCAATTGCTTGCATATTATTTGCAATGGTTGATTTATAAAGTATTGGTACAGGGAGGGACTGTTCAACATACCCTGTGGTAGGATGGTCCACTGGTATCTCCTTGTAGGTTGAGAGTTATTCTAAGTAGGCACTGTGAAGGTAAACATTTCTTTGTTTGTAAAGGTATAATGAAGAAACAATCCTTTAAATCAATAACTATGAGAGGCCATCCTTTTGGTAATAAAGAGGACAGAGGAATTCCAGATTGCAGAGAGCCCATAGGTTGAATAACCTTGTTGATAGCCCTGAGATCTGTCACCATTCTCCATTTATCAGAACCTGAAGGCTGAGTCCTCCTATGTCTGTTATTTCTAGAAGAGGCATTATTATTATTATTATTATTATTATTATTATTATTATTATTATTATTTCTTTACCACAAATACAGGAGAATTCCAAGGGTTTGGTAGATTCTTCTATATGTTGAGCATCTAATTGCTCTTGTACCAGCTGTTCTAAAGCCTGCAACTTTTCCTCAGCTAAAAGCTATTGCTTTGTCCACATTGGTTTCTAAGTTAACCATTTTAGAGGCAGGGCTGTTGGTATCCTGCAGGGCCTTCAATTGCTTTGCGTTCTTGTACAGCTTGAATGGCCGATTTCCACCTTCTGTAATATCTTTTAATATTTTCTTCAGTAATATAGGCTCTAGAAGCAGCAGGAATGTTAACTTGGGTATTCCACTGCTGCAATAGGTCACAGCCCCATAAATTCACTGCAATTATTGGATACATATGGCCTTAATTTTCCTATTTGTCCTTTTGTCCCTATGCATTCAACCCATCTCATACTCTGCCTTACTTGAGATAGGGTTCCAATTCCCAGGAACTGAACATTTACATCCTGAAGAGTACAATACAGATGCCAAGATTCTGGAGTAATGATACTTATATCCGCACCTGTGTCCAGTAGGCCAGTAATAAAAACGCCATACACACACTTAACTTTGGTCTTTGTTCATTTATAGAAGTCTGCCAAAATACACATAGCTCATCTTTCAGGCCGTTTTTGCTTTTAACAGCAGGCATGGGACTTTTCTAATTTTCCTGACGAGGCATGTTCTCTGCAGTAACATGATGGAGGATTCTCATTGGCTAATAAACAAACTGCCTTGGCCAGCCCTTAGGTGGGTAGAGTAGACAGAACAGGAAGAAGGAAGCGAGGTAGATGGCTCAGTCAGATGCCATGCCTCTCCTAAGTTAGACAGACTGCTGTGCCTATCCTCAGGGAGAGAGATGCGTGATAGAGCCACCAGGTCAGACATGCTAAATCTTTCCTGGTAAGACACCACTCGTGGTGTTACACAGATTGTTAGATATGGGTTAGTCAAGATGTGAGTAAAAGGCTGAAACTAATGGTTCAGGCAGTGTTTAAAAGAATACAATTTGTGTGTTGTTATTTCGGGGCATAAGGTAGCTGGTGGCCAGGAGCTGGGCCGGATGAAAAGCAGGCCTGTTTGCTCCTCACGACAGTAACAGGAAATGACTGGACCACATTCGCTATGGGGGCCTTCGAGAGGCCCCTGTTGCATTTCCCAATGGCAATGGGTTGCCTTGTCTATCTCTTGTTGACCTACACTCATTCGTCCAGTGTCTGCCTTTTCCACATCTCCTACATAAACCTGAAGGCTGAGTCCTCCTATGTCTGTTATTTCTAGAAGAGGCATTATTATTATTATTATTATTATTATTATTATTATTATTGTTATTATTATTATTATTATTTCTGGGAATCCATGTCTGCAATTCCTTTTGATATGTCCCATTTTGCCACAATTAAAACATTTGGTAACTTGATGCCTCCTTTTATCATTAGAAATTTCTTCTTCTACCCATGCTTCAGTGCCATAGTCAAATGTATCAACATTCATTATATGCAAGACCCATTGGTCCAAGGGTGCTGATCTTATCTTTAAAAGCCCCAGGATCCTTTTGCACTCCACATTGGCATTCTCATAAGCCAAAAATTCAATTATTATATGTCTTGCTTCTGGGTCAGATATCCCTATTTGTACAGCTTATTTAATCTTTGTAAAAAGTTACTAAAGGGTTCTCTCTGACCCTGTTTAATTCTGATATATGATTCCATTCTCTGTCCTGGGTCTTGAACCCTGTCCCAAGCCTTTAAGGCTGCTGTAGTACATATGGATAAGGTGTGTTCATCATAATTAGCTTGTTCTAGAGGATCGGAGAAAAGTCCTTCACCTAGAATTTTATCTAGGGAAATCTCAATTCCCTTTGCTCTTTCCTGCTGTTCTAAGTCTAGCCTCTTGTCTGAACATGCATTTCCAATTTAATTGCGAACCTCTCTCTAGAACAACTGATACTAATTGTACCCAATCATGGGGCATTTTCTTGTTGCTTATAGACCAAGTTCTGAGCATCTCTCTAACAAGTAATGAATGTAGCCCAAAATTCATAACAGCTTGTTTAATTTCTTTGACATCATTCATATGGACGGGTTCCCATGTGTTGCGGGAGCTCCTTCTGCTCCTTCAGCCAATAGCCGCTGAGATACTATCCCATTAAAAAGAGGGAGATCATGCCCCAATGGGCAGGTATCTCAGTGGCTGTTGGCTGAAGGAGCAGAAGGAGCTCCTGCAACACTCATGTATATTCCTTGATGACCCTAGGGTTTTTGGAACCAGTCACCTTTTCTGATGTTATTATTGGAAAGGCAGGTAGAACTTTATGGAAATTATCCCGGAGAGTTTTACTCATTGATGGAGTTAAATTTCACCTTTCTACTGTTTGCTCCTGTTCATCAGAGCCTATAATTTCCTCAATCTTTTTAAATATGCTTACCATTGCCTTCTGTAAGGCCTGGATCTCCTGTCCAGAATTATGCACCAAGGCCTAAAGTTTGTCCAGTAGAGTTAATCCTGGTGGCGGAGTATACCTGGATCCACGTGACCAAAAAAGTCAGAACCAGAAAGGAAATTCTAAAAAATAGAAGCTCAGAGACCATGCACTGTGTGGGTTATAGCTGGGCGGGGGAGGGCGCCCCCTGAGGTGATAGAGTGGCCACAGGAGTGCACTCGGGTTGAGTCACATGCCCTGCGGTCCCTTTGCCGGCTCACTCCCTGGCTTGGTTGCTCGTGCCTTACTTCTGCTATCTTGGTGCAGGTAGTAACCGATCGGTGGGAGTGCCAAACCAAGCCCGCAGTACTGGCAGAGGAAGCCGAGAAGCTGTTCAGGTGTATGCTGTAATGGCAGCGGGGTCGCGCTAGTGGCGGCTGCACAAGCTCAAAAGCTGCCTGGATGCAGGCAGTAACTGCTTGTCTCCGTCAAGTTGGGGCCCAGGCCAAACTCAGCCGGGACTGGTGCTGCCTGAGGGGTTAGAGTGCTTGGACTGTGTCAAGTGCTTGTCCTGTGCTTTGTACAAGCAGGGCTGGGAAGGGCTAGTCTGGGAACCTGCGCTGAGATTGAGTGCAGGTAGCTGCAGCACAATTGCTTGGGGCAAGCAAAAGCCCAAGGCCGAATCCCTGTGGCATAGCATGGGTGCCGGAGCTAAAGGCTCCCAAATGCTTAAAATGCTTCATTTTGGACGCCAAAATGAAGGGGCGTGGTTGATCGGTAGTTATGATTAACCAGACTAGCTTTAATATATAATATTCAGCTTTAATAAAGGAAAGAAAAGGGAACTTACAAATCCTGGCTGGAGCCAGGAGCGCAGGAAAACAAAAAGAAGGCGGGCTGCACACCCGCAAGATTTTATAAGTAAATATTAGCCTAAGGGGGTACGCCTTACAAACAAGGTGATTGGCTGGGCTTCCCCTTCACAATCTTTTTTCCTTTTAGATAATTTTTAAAAATTTGATATTATATTTATAATATTTTCTCTTTTCTTTTCACTAGAATGTTCCATGTATATTTTGCTATGTTCTCATTAAGATCCATGGATTCTTTTTAAAATTGTTGTTACATGTGTGTATGTGTTCCTAAATATATAAATAGAATAAAACCTGCTCAGTTTGTATAATGTGACTTGTATTTGTGTTTTAAGGATTGATCATTTAATACTGAATAACCAATAGGAGTGTTCTTTCCTGGGGAAGAATATTTCTCCTACTCACAGCATTCAGTAATTGTTCATAGTTCTTTTTCTGGGATTGATGCTTCCTAACATTTCCCCCATTCTTCATTGGTAAACCTACTGGTATCATTTTAGTTAGGGTTAATATTTTTGTAATGAATCAACATAACCAAAGCAACTCGGGGAGAAAAAAGATTATTTGGCTTAGGTTTCTGCATCACATTTCATCATCAATGGAAGTTAGGATAGGTAATCAAGAAAAGTGGCAACCTACAGGCAGAAGCTGATGAAGAAACTATGCAGTGTCGAAGTTTGGGAAATAACCAAGCTAGCTAAAAAATAAAACAATTATATTTTTATTTATTATAATGGGAAAATTCATGACATAGAACCAAGAAGTCCAAGCTCAGCCACATGCTGTTTTTCTCCAGGTCCCAGAAAGTCACACCCTAACTTGGTCCCACCTCTTAAAGATAATTGTTTGAAAAAATTCCTCATCAATGTAGGAGTGCTATCTCACCCTCCATGGCTCACTTAGCCTCCACTCATAGAAAACAGGACCATTAGCCCAGAAGTGGCTCCATCCACCATGAACTAGGTCCACCCTGACTCATCACTATCCAAGAAAATGCCCTGCAGGCTTGCCTGCAACCCAATTTTATGGAGATATTTTCTCAGTTGAGGCTCCTTCCTCTCTGATGGTTCTAGCCTGTGTCAAGATGACATAAAACTAGGCAGCACAAATATCACCTTTGTTCACATCTTGTCTAGTCAGCCTTGTCAATGAAATCAGAGCCGTGGCTTTTCTGACATTTCAAGGTCATCATCTCACAGAAAAAGTCCTGCTCTTCTGTTTCTTGCCAATCATGTCTTTCCTCACTTCTGTAACAATGTCTGATGGTAACTTGCAGGAGCTTTGTTGTAGGTGTTACTGGCCTCTGCCTTTGAAGGGAAGAGAGCAAACTCTAACATTCTGACTACTGGTCTTTTACTTTATTTTTCCCAGAAGCACTAACTAGGAGAAGGTGATAGAAAGTAATGTCAGATTCCTCTCTTGATAGTTCTCTGTTTAGGTCTGTACTCCATTTTTTATTGGATTATGTGTTCTTTTGATGTCCAATTTCTTGAGTTCTTTGTATATTTTGGAGATCAGACCTCTGTCTGATGTGGGGTTAGTGAAGGTTGTTTCCTATTTTGTAAGCTGATGTTTTGCCTTGTTGATTGTGTTCTTTGCTTTACAGAAACTTTTCAGTTTCAGGTGGTCCCATTTATCAATTGTTTCTCCCAGTGTTTATGCTTCTCAGGTTATATTTATGAAGTGGTCTGCAGTGCCAATACGTTCAACTGTATTTCCCACTTTTCCTTTTATAAGGTTCAGTGTGGCTGGCTTTATAGTGAGGTCTTTTATCCATTTGGACTTGAGTTTTGTGCATGGTGTTCAACAGAGGAATCTAAAATGGCTGTAAGATACAAATAAATGTTTAACTTCTTAGTCATCAGAAAAATGCAAATCAAAACAACTCTGAGATTCCATCTTACACCTGTAGAATGGACAAGATAAAAAACACTGATGAAAACTTATGTGGGGAAAAGGGAACACTTCTGCGTTGCTGGTGGGAATACAAGTTCGTACAATCCCTCTGGATGTCAGTGTGGCGATTTCTCAGAAAATTAGGAAACAAGACCTTCCTCAAGACCTAGTAATACCACTTTTGGGTATATATCCAAAGGATCATGCCACAAAGACATGTGCTCAGCTATGTTCATAGCAGCTTTGTTTTTCATAGGCAGAACCTGGAAACAACCTAAATGCCCCTCAACCAAAGACTGGATAAGGAAAATGTGGTACATTTACACAATGGAGTACTACATAGCAGAGAATATAATGGCTCTTGAATTTTTCAGAAAAATGGATGGAGCTAGAAAACATTATTTTGAGTGAGGAAACCCAGACACAGAAAGACAATTATCACATGTACTCACTCACAGGTAGTTTTTAAAGCTAAAGCAAAGAAAACCAGCCTACAAACTACAATCCCAGAGAATTTAGAAAATAATGCGGAGACTAAGAGAAACTTACATAGATCTAATCTACATGGGAAGTAGAAAGTAGAAAAAGACAAGATCTCCTGAGTAGATTGGGAACATGAAAGAGGGTTGAAGTGGGGAGGGGAGAGACAGGGAGGGGAGCAGAGAAAAATGTAGAGCTCAATAAAAATCAATAAAAAAAATAAAAAAGAAAGCAATGTCAGGAGGGCAGTTGTCTGTGATGTTTCTATGTGTCTCTTGATAGTTTTCCTCAAAATTATTATTTCTTAGTATAGTGAATCTGACAGGGTGGTAGAACAAAAGAAAAAGTATTTTTTGGTTTGGATAATAACACGTTATCCTACAGCAAACATTAGGATGGTTTGCATTATAAAATTGGGATCTTTTTAGACAAAGTGATATTCAGCTAGAACTCAAACCCACAATGTGTTCAATCCTATCCTTTAACCTTTTCCATGGAATTTATGAATCCAAGGGAATAAGTAACAGCTGAAAGTTTATATTACTGATCTCTTGTGATTAACAATGTTATTATCTCTGATCAGGAGTCTCACAACTCCTGGAATGGTCCATTCAAAGAGGTGGCATCTAAAACCTCTCTATGTCAAGAATTCTTATAATGACTGCAGAAAAGGATACAGGCATGTCTGTGACCTTGTGAAAGAGGAACACTTATTCATCTGCTGAAGAAGTAATTCTTTAGTAGAACTTAGAATACTGTCTTCTGCTTTTGCACCTGAAGTAGTAATAGGACTTGACTGGCTATATGCTTTAAGTTCATAGGAAAAACATGGTCATGTAAGAGATGCAGAGAGAAAGTGACTGTCATTATATTGTTGATATAAGTATTTTAGTAGCTTGCAAGTTAGAAGTAGCATTCTTCAACCTTCTTATTACAATGTTACTAAACCTCTGTCAACAAAGGTATGTGATGAAATTTGCCAATGTTGGGACTAATGAGTCCTGGCCTTCAGCTGCTCTTCCCTCCTAGAACCTTCTAATTGAAGTTACTAGAAGCTGTGCCTAGCTCAGAGGATCAGAGGATGGGATTTTCACCTGTTAGCCATTGACTGCAGTGTATTTAAGCCTACATGGTGCTACTAAAGATGGGCATTTGGTACCAGTGATTGAAGGTCTGCATGTATGCCAGGCACCGTGCCCCCCGTGTCTGCGTTTGGTGCGAGTTTCGGGCAAGAGGAAAGGTTAAAATCACAGACAAACACAAAAGACCAACAGCAACACAGGTCATCCTTGAATTCCCCAAGAATGCCGACTTTATTGCGTTTAGGGGCAGATTATATAGAGATAGCCACGCCCCACCAGAAACCACTCTGCTGCCATCAGGAACTCCTGAAGGTCTTGTGCTCAGAGCAGCTGTAGGCACTCAGATCAAGGGATTACAAGAAATTCAGGATCTGGGTCTCACTGCTCCCAACATCTCTCCCCTAAATTTTTTATAAAACAGTGTCTGATTATAAGTATTTGGGGGGCTGAGGGGTCAGTATCTCCAGGTAACATGTACTTCTGGCACTGCTGTGGCATCCGCCAGGCTAGGCACTGACTGGGCTGAGGCAATGTGCCTTCCACCATAGCCACCTAGAAAAGCTCTACTCCAGCTGCCTTCTAGCCCCAGCTGCATTCATTCTGGGTCCAAACTGGTGCATGAAGTGGAGCAGAACTCAGGGAACCAGGCTTGCTGCTCTGAAACCACTGAAGAGGCCCCACTTAAACAATCTTTTAGGGAATTTGGGTGTTGTCAATCAGTCTGGCTACTTCCTGCTGAGCGGGGACGCTGCATTCTTAGTGGTATTTACTGAAATTCACTGCCATTTTCCAGTCATGCTCAGACATGGGTCACGGTCATGCTGTGCTTCTGCGCCCTGGGGCCTATGCTGGAGTTCTTGCCTCCTTGGTCCTTGAGGCAGGTCCCGGGGTTTGCACGCATCTCAGCCCCTCAGCGCCCACCTGGAGCTGCTTGGCCTTGGAGCCACGGCCACTCACACTCTACTGCAACATTTCAGGAGGTCTCGGGGATTCAAACCACATGAATATCGAATAAATCTTTAGGCTCTCATCATCTGTGGAGACAAAAACAGAACCTCCTTTCCAAAACATCAAATTCTTAAGCCCATATATTAAAGTCAAGATATCTTTCTTAGCAGTTCCTAGAACCAAATGTCTTTCTCCAGTCCAGAACACACACACACAAAAAAAAAACCCACAATCAACATATCATACATCTGTACACATTTATCTTTTTAAGCTATATACTTTGTATCTTTTCCCAATACATAAGTCCCCTCTGGCCAGAGACAACCCTGTTCGTTTACCCCTCTTTCTCGGTTGGACTTCCTTGAACCAAAACAGAGCGAAGGACGTCAGGGTTAATACATATACCCCAATCCACCCTCACCTTCTGAGGGCGACCTCTCAGCATTCCCTAGTTCCTTATATCTCGGCTGGAACCTCTAATTGCCGTGCACTGTGCCCCCATGTCTGCGTTCGGTGCGCTGGCACCCAGTTACCGAGCTTTGGGAAAGGGGCAGGAGGTTAAAATACACAAAGACATACAGATAGAAAGACAGCAACACGGGTCATCCTTGAATTCCCCAAGAATGCCCCCTTTATTGCATTTAGGGGCAGATTATATAGAGATAGCCACGCCCCACCAGAAACCACTCTGCTGCCATCAGGAACTCCTGAAGGTCTTGTGCTCAGAGCAGCTGTAGGCACTCAGATGAAGGGCTTACAAGAAATTCAGGATCTGGGGTCTCACTGCTCGCAACACCTGTAGGTCTGTCTCTGCGTGTGTATTCTCAACCTCCAGCCCCTTTTGCGAAGCTTATGAATTGGGGTCTAGCGCAGAGAGCGCAGACCAGGGCCATGGTGTGCCAGCATTTAGGAGATAAGTAATTTTTGTTGATTATGTAATCACATACATGATTCTGCCCAGCATTCGAAGATCAGCTTTTTCTATAGTGACCATTAGATTACACAGTTTACATGCTGCAAGTCTCCTAAAATGAAAATGCTCTAGAACATAGCTGCCTGACTCTCATGGAATCTTGGATTTGTGTTTAAATTTTGGTTTTCTCCTTTGGGTATTTATGGGTATGTTATGTCTCACTCTACTTAATCAAGCAAAGCTAGTCAGTGCCTGAGGTCTTCAATGTAGTCAGAGATATTCTTACAGATGCCCTATTATATAGAAGTCAAATATATATTAGAAGCTGTTCAGCATAAGTTTCTCCTTCGATGAAACCAGAAAAGGATAGGAGCATCCTTTTAGAAGATATGACTCTGCCTCTTGTATTTTGAAAATAATCTATAGTTTTGAACTATCACTTGGAAAACTACACCTGTCCATTTGAAGAAGCTGTCTCTAGGGTAGGTTAAGAACTTAAAAGAGAAATCTGGGAATGGCATCCTATGAAAGTAGTAATGATGTCAAGTGAATGAAGATATAAGTTTGTCACCAGATTCTAAGGTGAGCAATATACAGTGAAAATTAAAATGTGTCCATGTGTGTCCTGGGAACAAAACACAATGGAAATAATGTAGTTAGTATCCAGCAATGTAAAATACTAAGAAAAAATATCACTTCACAGTAAGCCCAAAGAGTCATCAATCAGTGGGAAATTAGGGTTAATATTAAAGGAGATTGTAATCATTTTAGTGTTGTTAGTTATTATTGCAGCTATATTAAAATTTGAGTCATTTAACAAGAGAATTCAACAATTTTAAAATAAAAGTGCTTTGTTACAAAACATAGTTGAAGCCATGTTTTTTAAGTTCAAAACCTGTCTATGTTTATTTACATTCCTGGAACATTGGCTCCCTTATACATGACATAGTCTGCAAATAAGGTATCAATATGGGAATATTAAAACTTGGAGATACAACCTTTAAAGTCAAGTTGTTGTAATGGTAAGTAGATTTATCCTTTCACATAAAAAAATCCAAAATAATTCAAAAATACTTGAAACAATGTTTTTCAAGATGTTGGACAGCAAGCAATGAAGTTTAATGTTCCAAAAGAAAAGACACAAATGAGGCAAGTCTTTGCAATTAGGACAACTTAATGTCCAGGAAAGTATCTAGGCCACAATTTCAGGCACCGTAACCCATCTGAAAATCCTTGCAGTGCCCCTGAACAGAGATGAACTCTTCAAAGAAAAAAACTATGACATAGAGCAGAGTACTGGAGACTATGACCTCTAGGGACACTTTTAGAAATCTCTGTAGTACACTTCATGTGAAAAAACTCAAACCCAGGAAGAAAACAACCCAGAATCATTAGTGAGAAAGGATCAGAACCTACTTCAGCCAAGAAATTGTGTACTATAAGCAACCTGAGCTGGATCTGAGAGTGGTTGGCTATAACTAAAAGGAAAAAAAAAAAAGAAGCTTAACTTTACCCAGGTGAAATTTATAAAATTTTTTAAGGGAAATCATCTGTTATTACACAAAATACAAACAAGTGCCTTATATACAAATGGAAACTATTGGGCATGCTAATCTCCATGAAAATATGATCCATCATCAGGAGACTTTCAGCAGACTGTAGTCATCTCACAGTTGCTAAACTTGGAAAAAAGAACCAGATTAGCCATTGCTTAAATTGTGCTACTTACCAAGTAGTTAAAGACTGGGTGTGTTTTGCAGACATATGGGAGGTGTGAAGTTCAAATTAAAAATTTACAGGTAGGAAAAAAAGAAAAACAAAAAACAAACAAACAAACAAAAATTTACAGGTAGGAAGGACAGTGAAGAAAAGATAGGTTACTTTTACATAGAGTTAAAAGCAGATTGTACAATGAACAATAAGTATTTCAATAATGAAGAAAAATGAAAATACAAATTATAAAAATCAAATCAGTAAACAACTTTGAAAACCACAATGAGCTATAGAACTGTTGCGCGAGCTCCTTCTGCTCCTTCAGTCAATAGCTGCTGAGATACCAGCCCATTGGGGTGTGGTCTCTCTCTTTAAAAATGCGACCACTTCCCTCCACTCGCTCTCTGGCTTCCGGCTCCACTTTGGGCTACTAGGCTCCCTTCCTGATTGCGCAGAGGGCTGTTGTCTGGGACGGTGATCTGTAAGTTTTCCCCTTTTAATAAATAACCATTCTATTAATCATAATTCTAAACTGGTATGGGGTTGTTTGTGACTTACGCCTTCATAGAACATTTCAAAGTTCCTAATATATAAAGAGTTGAAGTTCTTAAAAAATCAAAAACAAGTGAAATATTTTAATAAATGATACACAAATATTTTATCAGTTAAAATTAAAAATTCACATATGTGCAAGAAATGAACTCAAGAAACATGAAATAAATCTCACAAAGCACATACTGAACAAATTGATGAAATATATCATAAATAAAGGAATTAAATATATAGATGTTAAAGAAAAAATATTTATTTATGAGGATTAATGGTCAAAATCAGAAGCCTTTAAAGTGATTTAGTGAGAGTAGAAATCTGGAAGATATAGTTATTTAAGCATTAATATAATAAACATCTAACAAGTGCAACAGCTGCTAAAAGATTTTTATATTAAAATAAAAAACATTTATTTTTATTATTTTTATTATGGGTGTTATGTGTGCATATGTATGTGTGGATGTGAATACAAGTGTTTTTAGATTCCAGAGATGGAAGAGCCCTGAAGCTAGAGTTACAGGTGGTTATCAGGCACCATACATGAGTTTCAGAAACCGAACTCAAATTTTTTGCCAAGAACATTGTATGCTCTTAACTAGAGGCCATCTCTTGAGTTTCTGAATCCAGTATATTTGCTTTAAAAAAGAGAAAATTATACTCTTGATATAAAAAAGAAATAAAATTATATTGAAGTTTAACGTACTATTACTATACAAGTAAATGAAGGTGCCTTGACAATCTTAATTTCTGAATGAGAGCTAACAATTTCAGGGAAGCTACATCTTATAAGGTAAAACTACAATATACAAAATACTAATATTGACATGAAGACTAGAAACATATTGTTGTGAAATTTTTAGAGGGTATGCTGAAACAGTAAATTGAATATCTCCTTTCAAAGTTCTTAGTCTCATTAAAATAAAGAATTAAGAATGGAATCAAAATCTCAGCACTTGGGAGAGAGAGGCAGACAACTCTTTGTAAATTTGAGGCCAGACTGGTCTAAATATCGTTTTCAAGCACAGCCAGGACTGTCGTTACACAAACACACAAAGAGGGGAAAAAAATCTGTCTCAAACAAAACTAAAACAAGGAAAGAAAGACTCAAATAGAAGCACAAGAACAATTTTATTAAAGTCAAAAGAACAAATCCAGGATGGCAAGTTGTGATCCCTCCACAGCTGCCTGGAAGAGGTCAATAAAGGAGGCAAGGGAAACACCATGGGATTGAAACTGGTCTGTGTTATCAGACTCCTGGCACACCAGCATCCACATGACCATGAGAGGGATTTCAGGAAAAGTTTATGAAAACCCAAAATGTTGGGAGAAAAGTACATAATGTTAGACAGAGCATTCTAGGAAAGAAGGGGAAAAAAGAAAAAGTTACATTAGTCCAAATAATTTAAAAAGTGGGCAGACAAATGGTCTATATAACTGCAACCATTAAGCTTCTGACTAAAAGGCAGCGATGTGCACACATGTGCATGGACTCTCTCTCTCTTTCTCTCTCTCTCTCTTTCTCTCTCTCTCTCTCTCTCTCTCATACACACACACACACACACACACACACACACACACACACACACACATGCCACTGTAGTTGGACTTTCTTTAGACCACCAACATCCAAATAATATCACTGAGACTTCTTTTCAATACGAAATCTTGGTCTTCACTTAGGCTTGTTCTCAACTAGCTCTTAAAACTACAATTAACCCATTTTTATTAATCTACATTCTGTCATATAGCTCACTACCAATCCTTAGTAATGTGCATCTGACTTCCTCCAAGTGCTACTAGCAAATCTCTGACTTTCTGATTCCTTCCCGGACTTCCTGTCTCTGCCCAGGAGTTTGCATCTCCTTTCCTGCCTGGCTATTGCCCATAGAACTCTTTATTACACCAATCAGAAGGTGCCTTGGTAGAAGCACATCTTCACAGTGTTTAAAAAGATTATCCCACACCACATCTCAGGAAATTTTGATTTTTGGATGCTATTTGCAGAAAAGGTTGATTGGTTAATCAGGCGAGGTTCAGCTCTGCAAACTGCACAGAGAACATTTTTAATCATACTAAAAAAAAAATACCTCTTCTTCCTTCCAGTTTCATTTTTTGTCTCATTGGTCATGTGGTGGTGGGGCACTTGCTTCATGTGGATTTGATTGATTAACAGCCTCAGGTTGGCTGGATCCGGGCTGCTGTGATTGGCCAGCAATCGAGACTCTCAGATGTTATGTAAAACTTTACTCAAGTGTATTTATTTGCATATTTGCTCAAATTAAAGAGGCATCCCATCCCAATTTTTGTTCACACCTTTAAAAATGTTTTCTTTAAATAATAAAAATTTGTCAAATGAAAGTTGTTGTAACCAGTAACACAACTCAGGTAAGAAAACTAAATATCAATTTTTAAATATCCATTCAATTTAAGATGCAGAAGGAGTGGGAAATACATTTAATATGAACAGAAAGTCAATGTCAAGTTAATAAATTTAAATGTAGCCTTGTCTAGAGTCTCCTTAAAATGACATGTTCTGAACTGTGTTAGCCACAGGCCTTACACTAGAGGTTTTCTTCCTTCTGTCTTTTTTCAGGAACTGCCTATTCTATGATATAAAAGACCCTGCATGGTATTTGTTTCAACTCTGTTCTTTCTATATTTTACACAGAAACAGATTAAAGTCCTTAAATATATATCAAAAATATATTTAAAGCACTATAAGACATTATAAGAGACAGAATAGCCACTTGAGTTTCTGAAGATCATTGTGGAAGAACAATCAATACTGAAACAGATTCTAAAAATCCTTGGTATAGGAGAAAGTGACCTAAAAATAGAGGTGAAATAAATAAAAATGAAATGTAATACACTCTTGTAACATTAACTTATATAGAAGAGACTTTTACTCAAGGCTTATCATCTATTAGTTGGAAGGAAATGGGGAGAATGAGACTATATACCACTGAATATGGTGTTTCAAAGATTAAAAATTAAATCTCCGAAGAAGTTCATCACAGAAATCCATGAAGCAAGTGACTATAAAAATGAAAGTAAATGTGTATTTAGAGATAGTTTATCAAATATGACCATTTAATTTCGTTCAAATATATCACTACAGTCAAGCAAAGATTTATTTTCAATTCTTTTAGGAAAAACATGAAATCAATATAAAGAGTCAATACTGCATTATCCCATCTGCCTCAGTAATAAGAGACTAGTTTAGGTCTTACTCATTCATGTAAATGAGTCTCTTATAGTAATTCACATAGGAATTGTTACTTCTACAACTTATGGTCAGCATGTTTGCTTGTTTTATCTTCAAAATCATGCAAGAAACTTTGTATTATTATATAAATATTAAGGATTTTTGAAACAGTAAAATTATTTTTTGCAGTCAAATATATAAACACACACAAACACACATTCTTATAGTTTTTATAACTTACCATACGCTTCTTAAGTTGAAAACTTAAACTTGAATTTTAACACCGTAAGATCTTTTTAGTAAAATGAATCAAAGTCTCTTGAATATAGAGTGATGTGAAAGCACTTAAGATTGTCTGCAATGAAAAGATAAGCAACATGGCCCAGAAAAATCACTTGTGTTTTATGCTTCATGATGCTATACAATACATGCAACAAATGCTGAACCATGTTATATTATACAAAATATTTCTATAAGGCACATTTTCTATGTAATTATTACATGTCACTCTATAGTTATAACAAAAATAAAAAACATAAAATGTACAAGACCCCAAATATTAGATAAATAAATGTAAAAGAATATTATAATCATATTTGATTGTTAAAATAAATTGTTCTTGATTAAAATCAAATCACTATTCAAATCTTATCTCACAATGCAGCATTTTCCAGTCTTGAGTTTACTATACAGATTGGACTGGTCTTAAACTTATAGAGGTCGCTTGCCTTGCCAAAGCTCATTATATAGACTTAGCTGGCCTTGAACTTATGGAAGTTACTTGCCTTTGTTTTTGGATTTCTGGCATTACATGATCTACCATGAAACCAAAGAAAAATCTACTGACTTCTACCTATTGTGAAAATAATAGCTGCAAATGAAAATATTAATTTGAGATTAAATAGTCTCTCCATAGAAAATTATGTACAACAGAAATAATAGTAAACATACAATTTTACCTTTTTAACCCAAACCAGCAATCATGTGTTATGATGGCTTTGGTTTGAGACAGGGACACCTATGCATCCAGATGGACATAGATTTGGGATCCTCCTTCCTGTTTTCCAAATTCTGGGACGACAGGTAAATATCACTACACTGGTCATACAAGTAAGTCTTACTTTATTTTGTTGATTCAAACAAAATCTTTATTGAACTATTTCTAATCCATTTACTCTAAAAAGGAATAAAAATCCTTTAACTTCATTGTTTCTGACTTATATTCATCTTCAGATTAAGTGTATAAGTATACATTACATTGTTTCTGGATTTTCCATGAGCTACTTAATGGAACACTGTAAATGAATTCCTTACAAATCAATATCAATCTAAATGCACTATTGCATATATATTTTATTAATTTTGAATTAGTACAACTATCTCAGAGAACTGGGAAAGTAGCAAAAGTGAAGTCATACTGGCTAATGAATGTTTTGTAGCTACAATAAAGAGCATAATGCTTAGTTGTTAAGATACAACATGATTAGAGCCCCATGAATTTATGTGACCCTCTCAGTTCCCTCCCACCCTCCATCCAAACCTGCTGTGCCCATCACTAATGGTCCTCTCCATATTCTGTCTCCCTAAGTTTTATACTCCACTAGTTGTCCTTTGTGCTCACAGGGTCCTCTTTTGAGATCCCCGCCGAGCCTCATTTGGTCTCCTTTTCCTCCTACATTTAGCCTCCTGCACCTTAGTACATTACTTCAATGATTATTTGGTCAGGAATCCATACCTCTCTCAGGGTTCACTTTTTGGAAACCCAAATTAAAAGAAGCAATACCATTGACCATCATCCCCATGACTGTAGTTCAGAGGAGTGAATATTTTGTATCTTAGGTGACTCAGTAGTTTATCTGCAGCTGCCTCTTTTAGACATAGCTCTGCTTAAGGTACTGGGCTCTCTCATGCTTTGTGCATTGACTGCCATCACCAAGTTTTGAAGGTTCAGGTCTTCCCAGTTTGATGTCTGCCTGCTGTCTGACAAACCTGTCGAGACATGGCTGCAGCAGATAACAAAGAACAGACGGGAGAAAAGCCTTAAAATTATTTCTACTTCACTAGGAAAAAGTGAGTCAGAATCCAGCCTATACTTTGATGAACTGAACATGAAGATGTGTTTGGTGTTTGAAACTGTTTTGCTTTCCATTCTGCTTATTCTGCCTTTTTCAGAGGATATCTTCAAAATGGGTGAAAAAATATTGGGTGAAGTAGAAATATACTTCAAAGAGATACCCAGAGCATGGTAATATCTTGCTTGCTTATCCCTATGATTACAAATCAGAAAACAGATTATTCTAAAATTATTGTATTGAATTTACTGATAATATAAACTTCCATTAAATTTCAATATATACCACAAATTCTACAAAGAACTGCGGGTTTAAAGTTAGTCCATTTTCCCATGTGTAGTTTTCTTCTCTATTTTATCTGTGTTTAAACCTTTTTCTTTCTTTTCAAAGATATCACCTTCTTTTACTCTCAATGTTTCCAAAGTTATATCGCAAATCTCCTTCTCATCTGGATGTGCTCTATCTTGGCTGCATTTAAGCAGTTCTTTTAAAATTCAACAGCCATATTAACTGACAAGGCAGCGGCAGGCATAATGAGAGCATGAAATGCAAAGGTGGGGTGACCTTATATCTCCAACGTAAATCACATTGCAAATAACTCACTCTTCATGTGTTGACAGGAGGGTTTTGAATAATTTCCATATTTTTTGAGGCAAGTTATTCTATTTTAAGTAGAATTAGTGGGGATTAGAAATGTATAAACAATATAAATCTATATTTGGCTCAACTCTTGACTATTTCCAACTTTCCTTAATATGCAGAAGAATGTATGTACTCTGCACAATGTTTTTATTAAAATCTCACTTTGGTAAGTTTTGTTTTTTTAAAAGGAAAAGGCCATCCAGGAATGATTTAGTAAGTGTGTGGGAGAAAATGAAAAGATGTGATATTAAATAAGATGAAACAAAAAGTTCTTGTTAACTGTGTAGGTTTCAAACCTCAAAACCAAAATTGTATTGTTAGTTTAGTTTTAAGGGGAACCACTATAATTTTCATGAAAAATCTAAATGGCTGAAACTATAATGATCTTGTCCTAGATTTTCACTTCTTAGCCCAAGAATAAACATGGGAAGAATAGTTATATTAGAGCAATGCTCCATAAAAATGTTATAAACCTCCAGAAGCCTTTGAAACCAGATCGTGTGGTAAACTTTCAGGTGTAATGTTTTTCTTGTATACATCTAGACCTATATTAAAGGTTAACTTATAAATTAGTAACAGCATCAGATAAACTAGCAACAATAAAAAATGGAAAAACTATAACTATCATGAAAAAAATTTAAAACTATGGATTATTTATTTTTGTAATTTTCTAGTTAATATTTCTGGACTTTGTTTGGCCATTCTTAACTGAACATATGGAAAGAAAAACTTTGAATAAGCAGATGCTGTTTTATTCCTATGCAGCCAGCAACTATATATTAAAACCACTGACCTCCTAACCACATATTTGTTTCACAAAAGTCAGATTCTAACTGTTTTGATTTTACCCTGAAATGAGATTTTCCCAATTAAGCAAATTGTTACTACTGTTTGTTAAAAGGTATCCTAGCAACCTTAGTCAATGCAAGCGATTAATTCCCAAGAGCAGACAGAATAAAGGAAAATAGAGCTCCGAGAACACTGAAGACATGAAAGAAGCCTGTTTTTGATCTTTCTAACAAGCAGATGAAAACAGAGTCAATAGTGTGCCATAACATCTCCTTTGTACATAATGTCTTAAGTCTGTTAATTGTCTCTTTTCTCCACTCCATTTGAAGGAATATGGAAGTAAAAATAAAAAAAAAACTATAAAGTAACTGAAACAATAGAAAAAAGATTATTAAAGTCGATGAGCATATTCCACTCATTTTTAGTGCTTTTTGTTCTAAAAATGATCAAATAATAAAACAACATTCAAAAAATGAACAACCGCTTCATTTTCAGTACTAATTGTTCTCTTGCATGTAACAGGGCCTAAAAATAACACTTCATATATATCATATGTTAAAATGTTATTTATTAGAGAGTTAATTTTAGCAAGTTAATAATTTACAAAATTTATGCTTGCTTTCAACTTAGAAAAACTACCAAGAGTTTGAAAATGCATGGTGGGGTGGCTACAAAGTCAGCATCATGTTTTACCAGGAAAGAAAAAAAATAATAGTTAGGATTTAATATCTAGTTTAGGAAGAAACCATTTACCTTGAAATCATTATCTCCCTATATTTTTTCATGGAATTTTACCAGAAAAATACAAAATACGGCAAAAAGATAGACAAAAACTATTAGAGAAGCATAATACATTAAAATCATTTCTAATATAATTGGAATAGGCTTTATGAATTTTGATGCTTAACATGTTTAAACATACAGTTTAAATGAAAGACTTTCATGTATTTATTAGTTATTTAAAGGGTCCCTCAACCCTAATCTATAGAATAGGTTTCTCTTATTTTCACTCTATCAAGGCACACTCAAGATAAGCAATCTTATAGTAACAAGAACAGTTTGCCTCTCTTCTTATATTGATTTTATCAACAAACTTATGGATATCTTTATCATTTTAGAAATATTGAAACAATTGAGAGCTGTAATTTGAAGCAATTTTGTATCTTGATAGATATAACCTCATAGACACTTTGGTAAATGACAATATATTAATTTATCAACAGTCTTCAGCTATAACACCTTCTAGCATGATAGCACAGTGGTATTCTGAGTGACATTCACATGATAGTCACATAAAGGGAGATATAAGAAAAAATATAAACTAAACCTGGAAAATAACGTTAGAAGGTGTCTATGCTTAGTATGTATTGTACATCCCTAGTAACAGACCCACACATGGATTGCTTCACTGTCTAGAAGAGTTAACCTTTTTCTGACTTTGTTTCGTACTGAATAATGCTAGGTCATTGGGAGTTCGCAACCCTACTTAGAGATCTGACCTAAAGCAAACATTATCAATGAATTTATTGACCTTTAGAATGTATGCTAGTATTGTATTTAGTGTAGCAGTCTCATTTCAATATTCTATATGATTATCTCTAATAAATATTGTAATATGTGATAGACAAACATTCTTACAACTAACCTTCCTTTTTCTCTGGCCATTACTAATTGAATGAGATATTTAACACATATTTATTCTATATTAGAATATAATTTTATTAATGCATTGAGAATTTCATGCAACATATTTTGATTTTCCACACATCTATGCCCATTACTTCTCCTAGATCAAACTCCCTTCTCCTGAACCCCTTCCAAATGTGTGACTTCTTTTGTGTTTTTAAATAACCCATCTACGCTAATTTGTCCTGTCTATATCTCATGAGTATGGAAACTATCCCCTGGAGTATATTAACCTAACAAGGACTAAACTCATAAGAAAAACTTATTTTTGCTTCCCCAAATGCAATAATCAACTCTTAATACCTTTTCAGTTAAGGACCAGATAAGGACTCGTAAGTCATGACTTTATCCACCATATGATATTGGCTAGCTGGATCATATGGGGGTTCTATGCAGCTAACCATAGCTTCTGTGAGTTCCTAGCTATATCAGTACTGCCATGTTCAGAAGGCACCATTGAACTATGCCACTCCATAATCTCTTGTTCTTGCAATCTTTGTGTTTTCTTGTCCTCAATGGTCCCTGAGTCTTAGTAGTGATAAGGGTAACATAGATGTTCTGTGTGTGATAGAAGATTCCCACTTCTTCTCTGCCCTTTGACCAGTTATGCTTTCCTGTTGTGTTAGCCACCACCCATCACACTCTGAAACCAATCTAATGAAGTCTGAGAATAGAACTAATCTGTAGCTATAGAGATATGTCTTCATAAGTACTGTGATACTGAGTCCATTTAGCAGAATGATAGATATTGGTTTACTGTTGGGATCCTGTAGACTCCCCAACCATGGGTCTGTGGCCAGATTTATAGTTTCAGATATGAAATTCCTTCCAAGGAACAGTCTTTAGGACAAATTAGAGAGTTGTCAGTGACTCCCAAAGCACTCATAATATAGTTATACCTCTGGTTACACAATGCAATACTGGTCACTATTACTCAGCCCATAGCTGAGTAGGATTGCTGATGTTATTGTTTCCCCCATCGGTCTATAGAGCACCATGTAGTACTGTGAAGGGTAGTCATTGGTGAGTATGGCTTCCTGGTAATTGCTGAATGGATTTATCCATGTCCAGTGATAAAAGTGTACAACATATTTAGCAATAGGATCTTACCATTACAGCCTTATGGGCAACCAAGAAGTGGTAGTAGTTTGTATTGTTTGGGGATAATCATGTTGGACTTCGCATAGTTACATTTGGAAAGAATATATTTCAAAATAAACATGAGTTCATGTGTTAATTCTGATTGTCAACTTGATTTGATTAAAGGCTTCTATGATATTAGTGTAAAACATGTCTGAGAAAGTCTGTGCGGAAATTTTCAGAGTACTAAAACAGGTGGGAGGAAGTAGCTTCCATGAATGTCAGATCAGTAAGACCACCCATGGCCTGTACTCTGGGATCTGAATAAAACGAGAGAAAAATAAAAGAAACAGATACTTTTACAGTGATAAAAATTCTGAAAGTGGCATAGTGTTGTTATGTATTGGGTCTAATGGTACTGTCATCTGTCAAGTTTTAAGAATGAAATTCCTCATGCGGTTGAAAACTTGTCCTATCTGATGGTGCTACTTTTGGGGAGGTTATTGAGGAAGTTAGAAATTGAGGTGTGTGTGTTGGAGCGTGAAGAGCTGTCCTTAAGCCTGCATAGCTCTTCCTTACTTCCTGTTCCAAACTTCTGTTATCCCAAGATGAGATGTGAGTAACTATTTGCCTCAAACACCTACCACCACAGAAACACGCATGTCCATGCCTTCCATGCCATGATAGGCCATATTACTTCAAATTGTGAACTAATTTAAAACTCCCTTGATTTTTTAAAGGGGGGGGGCAAAAAGGAAGAAGTCTCTGTTGGAAAGATTCTTGCTGTGAGAAATTGAGGACAGGATTTTCAAACTCTAAAATCCAAGCACGGTAGCGTGCAGTCGTAAGTCCACGGTAGCATGCAGTCGTAAGTCCAGGGCTGGAAAGGCAGACAGGACGATCTCTGGAGCTAACATGCCAGCCAGTCTAATTATAACGGTGAGTTCCAGGAGCAGTGAGGGAGAGCATCATAAAATAAGATGGAGACTGTCTTTCAGATATATACTCACAGTGAAGTGTACACACACACACACACACACACACACACACACACACACATATTATGTGGATGAACATGGCAGCTGAATATTAATAATTTGCTGCTTCAGGCAGGCAGTGAGTTTCAGTCAGTAGGCTGCCTCACATTCCAGGCTCCCATACATTCCAGCCATGAAGTACCACATTGTCTCAAACAGCTTGGCAAAATAAACCTCTCTAAAAGCACTTCTCAGGTGTTTACATAATAATAAAATAAAGCCATGGCTGCAATGCCCAAATTAAAAGTAGAAAATATTACAATTGCTTTTAGAATTTAAACACTGGCTTATAGGGAAAACCCATCCGGTTTTATATGATTTTATTTAGTTGACTTGAATTGATTTGAAAATTAGATGAAGTCTCATTTGGATTATTATTATTTACCATGTAGTACTTCCTAGTGACATTAATCATTTATTTACCATTACATACATTAAAAAAAAAATTCGCATGTCCTATCTTCTAAAATAGAGAAAGTAAAACACCTTAAAAAGAAGAGGTAACTCTTGGAAGAGTGTGATTGCTTCTAGAAAGAGAAATGCAGGTCAGCCCGGGAATGTAAAATGCTGTTGGCTACAGGGCTTCAAAGCTGTATTTCTTGCTCTGTCACACAAGTTCAACAAGGTAGAAAAATTATGGACTACCTAGCGGCTTGACTTGTAAAAGATGTTTGCTTGTAAGGCCATTTGACTGCACTTAGTGTACCAAAGAACAATCATTTGACCCCATGACTGCTACAAGAGTGACAGAAAGAAATGTTACATTTGGAAGAAAGTAAAAGGCAGGGGCAAACAAGGCCTAGGGAACTCCCTGCTAGCTCTATATTTGTTACGTCTGTAGTAAAGAGTGAATGTTCTAAACACACAGTGATTCATGCAATGACCAAAGCCTATGGCTTACAACGAATGGAAGGGGTTGACTAATAAGTTTGCACATTATTTACTTCTTGTATTTTTATATTAAAATGCCTATAAAGATAGGCAACTTATACTTAAATTGGTGTCTTTGAAATATAATTCTCTTAGGAAGGTTTAACTATTTCAAAAATATTAACTTTAAATCATTTAGCAAACTCACTTTAAATTATTACATTGATTTTAAGATATACACTCAGTATTATGTGTCTCTAAAATTGAATCAGTAATTAAAATTGATAAAATGTTAGAAATTCATCAGCAGTGTTCTGTCATGCTTAATAATAATGTGGTTTATAATGGTATTTAAACCAGTAACCTCTTAGCTTTAATAATTGACAATTGTTAATCTACCAAGATTGTGGATAATTACTCATGTTAACCTAATAGATGGTCTTCACCTTAATTTTATTAGTTCTGTGTGTAATGGAATTTTATGTCAGCTCAGAACCCGAGAAAAATAAAGAAGTTAATAACAATTACGCAAAAAGCATAAACAACAAAAGATTTTCTTCTATTTCAACTAGAACTCATTGCCCAGGAAACTGGACAAGAATAGTCAAATGTTAATTGCATGCAGCTGCACGCCACTCCCATTACTTTACCATGTACATGTATAGAGATATTCTTATCCTATCCAAAAAACATGAAGATATACCTTATTGGGTAACCCACAGAAAACTAGCTACAGCTTTCATGTAGAAAAATAGACATCCACCTATTCTGGATGTCTAGGGAAATATCAAATAGATTCATAACATGTTTCTTAAGTGATGCAAATATGCGACTTATAAACTTGTAAAAATTAATTATTGGTAGTAAAGTCATCTTGTATTTATACAAACATTCAGTTATTTGTACACACACACACACACACACACACACACATATACACACACACGTAGTAGGAGGATGCCTACTCTTTTCCCAGCCACCCAGATCCAAAATAAGCACATAGAAACTGTATTAATTAAAACAATGCTTGACCTATTAGCTTATGCATATTTCTAGCAAGCTATTATATCTTAAATAAACCCATATCTATTAATCTGTGTATTGACATGTTTTGTGGCCTATCAGTAAGGTTCTGTCCAGTGCCCCATGTCTGTCCCTGTGGTGGCTACATGGCTTCACTTTGACTCCACCTTATTTCTCCCAGAATTCAATGTAGTTTTCCCATGTAACTCTATTCGGCCCTATCAGAGGCCAAAGCAGTTTATTTATTCATTAAACAATAAAGTCAACACACACACACAAGCACACACACACACATTTACACACACAAGGATTTAAAAAAATATTAGATTTTTAAAAAATATCAATCCAAGTTCTCCCTCCTACCCCTCCTCCCATTCACTCCACACAACCTCTCACTCCAATTCTCTCTAATCCTTAAAGAGGGTAAGCCTTTGTGGAAGATCCAAGGTCCTCCCTACTATAGCTAGGCTGAGTAAGGTATACATCCTAAGAGAATAGGTTCCCCATAGCCAGTAAATATAGTAGAGATAAATCCTGGTGTCACTGCCAGTTGTCCCTCAGTCTTCCCCAGCAATGCAACTGTCAACCACATTCAGAGGGACTAGTTAGTCAATCAAAAGTTGTTAGGAGCCGGGCGGTGGTGGCGCACGCCTTTAATCCCAGCACTCGGGAGGCAGAGGCAGGCGGATCTCTGTGAGTTCGAGGCCAGCCTGGTCTACAAGAGCTAGTTCCAGGACAGGCTCTAAAAAAGCTGCAGAGAAACCCTGTCTCGAAAAACCAAAAAGAAAAACAAAAGAAAAAAGAAAAAAAAAGTTGTTAGGCCTACAAAGAAATAAATAGTAGTCTCAGTAAGAATATATAAGTGATCTTACAGAGCCAGCAAACCTGTAGTTCACCTAGAGGTTTAAAGTATGTGATGCTTTACAGGAAGCATGTTCTTAGATGTTCATTGTGGAAGATATAGAGAGAAATTCAAAAATTTCTGAGTCTATGAGGTTAGCAGCATGGAGAAAACACAGGAATATGTCCACTGAAGGAAAACATATGTCAGTGAAAACACCTTAGAGAAAGGGGGAGTGAACAACAAATAATTTTATATAAGATGAAGGAAAAAATGGGAAAGGGCATACCAATTATAAGCAGGAAGATACCATCTTTAGTATCTGAGAATTTTGGACATAAATACAAATGAAGTAAGGAAAAAATAGGGATTGTGGTGTTTTGAAAAGGCATGGAGCCCATAAATTCAAGTGTTTGAATGCTTGACCTACAGGGAAGTGGCACTACTAAGAGGTATGGCCTTGTTGGAGGAAGTCAGATCATTACAAGGTGCTAGTGCAGGCAGTACCTTTACAGGGATGAGTAGCTCCAATAATGTGAATGGTAGACTCAGTGTGAATCTAAAATAAATAAAATTGAGATATGAACTTAATTCTGCTTTGCTACAGGAAAAAAAGTGAGGCTGTTTAGATAGCAAAGATATCTGCATGGGTTTTACCCCTTATTATTCACTGACATAAGCAAATAAAAAGAGTGGAGTATATTTCCTTCATGAATGAGTTGGGATAGCAAGAGAAGTTTGTTCTCATACCACTTGGTTAGGAAACATAAAGGTAAGGAGAGAACTGTCATGCTTGGGGTAGAATGCCTGATAGACACAGGCTGACAAGACAGCTATACATTTAGTATCCTTTACTTGCATGGTTTACTGTTGAACAGTTGTACAGGTCATTGGACAGCACTGAACTTGTACCTTAAATGGGTATGGTCTGCAAGGTCCAGAGAAATTCTGCGGCAGTACTGTGGGAAGTTAGGCCCACAAAGTCTTGACATGTTAACAGTTCATGGTACTTTCAGCAATGAAAATATACTAATGTGTTCATTATTTACCAATTTTACAAAGTTTAACTGCATTTTCTTCAAGTCCATTTTCTAAGATTGAACCTTGTAACTCCTTCATCCTATGGAAGCTTTCTTCAGTAGATTTCATTCAAAGAACTTTATATTTTTTTTGTTATTCCTAGGCCCCAGCTGTCTCTATTCAGAGAAAACCAGTGGCTTCTTTTATTGAGATATTTTCTATAAGTTGGATCATACAAGGTACATTCTTTTATTCCAGCTTCACTGAACAGGAAGGAAATTTTTGATATTTAAAAATATCATATATGCAATTAATGAATTACAAAATTTTGATTTTAGGATCTCACTAAGTTGTCAGTGCCGGCCTCGAACTTACTCTGCAACAGTGGGAAGCCTCAAACTTGTGATTCTCTTGCCTTTGATTCCACAAAAGAGGGGATCACCAGTCATCATCACTATACCAGGCCAGAATTCACTTTTATTATATTTTTCTACTTAGGGTAAATAGAAGAAAGAAGTAAATGTTTTAAATATAATTAGTTGATCAATTATTTTAAAAAGGCAGGTCTTAATTGTTTTACTTTGAATCTTCATTCATTTTCTCCAGATGTTTAGCTACCTTTAGGAAGGGAATGGTAAATTTCATAGCTCTGAGCATTACTGTTAGAGGCATCAAGAGGAACTATGAATCAGTCTATTCTCCAAAGGTTTCAGCATTCTTTCATATTTTTCTGCTTGTCTGCCTGTGGACTTTGACCCCATATTACACCGAAGAACACTCTTGGGAAGACTGATGTGTAATCTCCACAACTTGATAAGTTATACCTTATAATAAATGCCCGAAGGTCATCCCCACTTCTGATGAAAATAAAATAAATCAAACAATAAATCCACAAAATACATTGAAGTTGAAAAACATAACACATCCGAGCAGGATAATTACACTTGAAATAAAAAAAACCTGAGATAGACAATCAAGAACTCACAAACTGCTCCCCAGTTATGAACCAGTAATGATGGGAAGTTCATGTTCCACAAAAAGTAGACCTTTGCCATAATCAAAATACTATACATGCATATAAGTGCATGCACTAGGAATTATGTCAATTACATAATTGAAATGGTTTTCCAAGGCTTTTTTCAAAGACTGGTGAACATATAAAAGTTACTTTGTTTGAAAAGGAAATATCCAAACTTTTAAATATTGCCCATTATGTTAGCTTTCAATTGTCATGAATTCTTAATAACCCAAAAGGCCACTGCAGTCCTTTTCTTAGCGTGGGCTTTGAAAGGTCAGCTGAAAAGTGAATGTTGGCCTGAAACCATATATGGGTAGACAGGGTGAATCTGCAAAGTTAATCAGAAATTTTCTCCTCAACTCGAAGTTGAAATCATTATTTATTCTGGCCATGGAATGTTCACATTGCTTTCCTTGTTCATAGTGTAAAGGGTATTATGCTAAGAGAAATAGAGAAAGTCTCCTCAATTTCATTTTGTTGCTGTGACAAAACACTGACAATAAACATCTCAGGAGGGACAATTATTTGCCTTTTACTTTAGGTCACAATCCCCACTGAGGAAGGATGGTTCAGGAACTCAAGAAAAGCAGAAAAGGTGGACGAGCTGATTTCTGACTGACTGTCTAGCTCCATTTAGCTAGCTTACTATGTAATTCTTGACCACATGCCTAAGGATGGTACTGCTCACAGTTTGCTGAACTCTCTTATATCAATTGATATTCAAGACAGTCTTCTCATAAACATACATTAAAGGTGAATTTCATTAAGCAACTTCTCAATCGAGGTTTTTCAGACAGATAAATGCAGGCTCTCTCAGGTTGACAATATAGGTAGTCCAGGATCTTATCTCATCTTATCTGGAATAAAAGTAGAAATACTTCATCCCAATACAATTCCAAGAAATTTTACCACCAAACACAATCTATATACTGAATCAAATAATTCAGTATTTGATTGATATTGGATATTGATAAATAGGAAATTCAGTTCTCGCTGCAAAGTAATTGACTGACAAATACTTGTACCTTAATATTAACTACTAGAAATTGTTTTTACATCATATGGTGGACAGCACACATTACAATATTACCATAAACATGTGTCACCTCTGGTCTGTTTTCTCAGTTGTTGGTCATCCAAGCAGCATTGGTCATGGGTTGAATATCATGGAGTGGTTCTTAACCCAAATCATATCTTGGATAGCCACTCCCACAAGTTTTGTGCTGCTGTTGTACCAAGTTGCCAATGTAGATAAAAGGGATGGTAGCTAGGTTGGTGTTTATGTTTCTCCTTTGGTAGTATGCAGACTGATTAACCTGACCACTATTATTTATTGTTACTTGTTTCTTTATCTTTGATTTTGGGAATTTCTGTTTTAGTTTGTTTTATTTTTGAGCAGTGAGGATTGTGGAAACATTTTAGAATTTTGGTATGTAGGTTCTCTGCTCTTAGTGAAGTGTTGAGGTTGGACTCTGAAACCCAAAAATATTGAAAGAAGAGCAGGTGATAGAGGCCTGTCTTGTGAAGTTTCAGAAGAAATATTGAGACTTTCTCAAATAATCTTTGTGTTTATTTTTGTAATACATTCTTTAATCAGAATCTGTAGATTGAAAAAATTTGTAAGTCTTGAAACCATGTATCTGACATGTGTTATATATGTATGATATATATGTTTATATATATGTATATATCTGTAATAAGAATTAACGAAAAAAGAGTCTATGAATATAATGTGACAGAATGCAAGGAAGATTATATGGAATGGTTTAGAGGGAAAAAAGAGGAGAGAGAAATGATGTGATTACATTAAAATATCAACAATTAATGAAAAATAAAGGGAGTAATTTGATAAAGAATATCTATAAAAATGAACCCTGTGCTTTACTGGGACAATGGATTCTAGGTGGCTGAAGCTAAAACCATGTTTGAGATTAATAAGAGACTAGTGTCACTGAGGTCCGATATTTAAGGAGTATTAAGGGACAATACACAGAATTTGTAGTTAAGAGGGGCCTCAAACTGCATCCCAAACTAGAAACTGGATTTGGAAATGGGTTTAAGAGTTTCCCACATGGTAATGGATTGGAAAGCATCAGGGGTCTTGGAGAGCTGAGACTTGGCACTACATGGCTGAGGTAGACTGCTCCTAAAGAAAGGCAGGGAGGGGCCATTGGGGCAGGCGTAATATATGTTAAAGAAGAACCTCAAGGTTGAAGAGAGAAGCTGAATCTTGGCATCCCGTGGACATCTTCCCAAAGAGAAGACCAAGAAAAGAAAAAAAAAACAGGTGATTTTGATGTAGAAGTCTGTCTTCTTACTTCACGAAATAATTTTTGGAAATATGAGGTTGCAAAGCACAATAATAGTATTGTCTTCATTCTATACTTTCAATTCAGCATTTTAGATTTACTCATATAATTCTCATGGATGGAAGTTATTTTGCTGGAGAACTAATTTTCCTGAGGTAATAATTTCACTGAGCTTAATCCAGGAAACCAAAAGCAAATGAACCATATGACTGTGCCAACCACACTGGTGCATTGATTTATTTTGAGAACTTATTGGCATTTACTGAGCATTACTAAAGGCAGTAATAATCACAATCCAATAACCTGTGATTTGTAATGCTAGCAGCAGTTGCTCTTGATTATTTTAGTTCTACCTTTACTCCAGCTTCATTATGAAGGCAGTGCTCTAATATTTCACATGTTTTACTAGATATTTTTCCAAGCATGTTAAATTTCCAAACTACAATCCTTCCAATATAAACAGTTTTTGATCATTATGTTCATGTTGGACATTTTAAAACCTGTTTCTTTTACTATCATAGCTACTTAATTCTGCTTTTCATTTGCACAGTAAACATAGAAAAAATTCATGAGAACTTAATAAACCATAAATAAAAACAAGGATCAACTTCTTATTATTCACTAGAAACAAATGTATCTATCACTTAATTTGAAATACTACTGTTTTAAAATTGTAGTGAATGAAAAACATATCTTAATCATCACATTTTACCAAAACTACTAAAAATTTTTATCAATATACTCAGTGTGAAAAATAAATAATAAGATGCATTATATTATGTAATTGTCACATGTCTAGAAAGTCAACTAATAAATATTTATATAAGAGATAGATAACCAAAGACAAAGCACTTATAAATATAAGTGCTTACCTCATTGTCACCAATAATCATCTCATTTAGCTGCTGGAAACATGGATGTTCTTATAAGTTTCTGTAATCAGGCAGAAACGGTAGTGCAAACTAATGATCTTGCATTAAGGAGGCTGGATATAGTGATTTTAAGACCAGCTGGAACTACATAGTGAGGTCTTTTTTTTTTTTTGAGAAAAAGAGAAACAGCCACACACACAACAGCTAAATAGAATTTTTAAAATTTAACATTTGTGCCTTTTGATCTATCATTCCTAGATGCACACATTCTAATATCCACTTATTGAAAATATAAAAGTGGATACTGATTCATCTATTAATAATTAAGAAAGGATAGATGACATCCAAGAATACAAAATCTTTATACACATGCTAATTCCATAAACATTTCTAACTACAGGTTAGTTATTTTTCCATGACAACTTTCATGTAAGGAGCATTTAATAGCCAAGACTTTAGTGGACCACTGAGCACTCTGTAGGTGCAGTTGCTTCTGTAAGTTCCTAAAAAGACAAAATAAATTCCATGATGATAGGCATATCCATCAATTCCTTTGTTAATTTTTATATATTTTTATAATTTTACATATGTACAACAAAATATGATTACATCCATCCTTCTTAATCCACCCAATCCCCGCCAGATCAACCAAGGCACTTCCTTCTCAATTTCATGTGTTGGTCTTTTTTGACAGATGTTCTTGTTTATTTTTCTTTTATTATGTTTATTTCAACTTCCAGTTCATGACATGTCAGCTGGCAGAGCTAGAATAGGAGCTCAAGGCAGGAATCCGGAGACAAGAACTTTAGCACGGAACAGAGAGGAAGCTGTTTACTGGGTTACTCCCCATAGCTTGGTCAACTTATTTTCTTAAATAGGCCATGAACACCTAACCTACCTAAGGGTGGCACCAATTATAGTGAACTGTTACTACCATATCAATCATACATATATACGTGTGTGTGTGTGTGTGTGTATGCATGTGTGTGCATGTGTGTGCGTGTGTGTGTGTGTGTGTTAGGGATTTTACTGCTGTGAAGAAACAAGATGACCAAGGTAACACTTATAAAGGAAAACATTTAATTGGGACTTGCTTATAATTTCAGAGGTTTAGTTCATTATCATCATGGCAGGAAGCATGGCAGCATGGTGCTTGAGGTTTAGCTGAGAGTTCTAAATCTTGATCCTTAGGCAGAAGAGATCTATATAACATACTGGGTATAGCTTTAGCATCTGAGAACTCAAAGTCCATGCCCTCCGTGATACACTTCCTCTAACAGGGCCACACCTACTCCAACAAGGTTACATCTTCAAATAGTGCCACTCCCTATGTGCCAAACCTTCAGGCACCTGAGTCTAGGGGGTCCATAAGGGGAGAGGGAGAGGAGGGTGGAGAAAGAGAGAAGAAGAGAGGGAGGGTGAGATACGAATTTGCTAATTTGGGATGACACTCATCTACATACAAATCCATCTGTACTTCAGATAATCTTCCCAAATCTCTTTATCTCTGCAGTGGGAACAAAAGCACAATGCAAAAGGCAGAAGGTGTACTGTGGTTTGAAAGAAAGTTACAAAATTTGAGTTGTATGTAATGCAAAATTATATACTTGCAGAACTGAGAGGAAAAATGGAAGTATAATTATACCATTTTATATTTCTGGAAGATCAATACAAATTTCATTTTATTCCTTTTTTGTCAACCTGATGGAGAAGGACACATCTTAACACAGGATATATATGCTCTCTCTAGTGCCTGAAGGCTCAGATGTGATTGATAAGAACTCTGAAATAGCCAAGTTCTTCACAAGTTCTAATCAGCCTGACTCCCAGATGAAGGCAGGTTGAGAAGAAACTTATAGTCTGTGTTAAAATTAAATGGCTTGTTGTTCACCAAAATACCAGTAGCCTAGGGTTCCAACTTTTACACTGTTGAAACTTCATTTACAATGGGTTTTACAACTAACATATCATGTGTCATCTTTCTACATAGTACACTACATAGGAATAAGAAAAGTAGATTTACAGATTTTAAATATGTAATACTAGATAGATTGCATATGGGAGGAAGAAAAAGTCCCCACTATTTTCCTAGACATGTAGCTTAGTTTGAGAATTAAATGTTTACAATATTTATCAACATTAGACATAGAAAACTTTAGCATAAGTTGTCACGATATGGTAACCTTCCTAAAAACATGACCTAGAGAAACCTGCAAAATGTGAAGATGATTGCATTATAAGTTGAACAAATGGAAGCAATAGGGAAAATAAATTATATGGAAGAATTAAAGAAGGACAAAGCAAAGACAGCATTTTTTTTAGAAAATATTATTTTAAAAGTACTTCTAGCTAAAAATAACGTTAATATAAAAGTGAAATATTTTGGAATATGTTTTTGCTCTCCCTCTCAAGTACATAGGTGATTGTACAATGTGAGTGACATTATCATTGGAAGCTGTGTGCAAATCGGACTTTGCCCTATTAGGAAGACATGGAGTACAGAGACAGTGTTTTTGCCATTAAAGCCTGTTTGTAGCCTGGGTGTTCTTGAAAAGACAGATTATAACCAAAAAAAGCACTAAACATCTTTGTTGAAAGAATATAAAGACTCAGGAAATTCTTGGATATTTTTTTCATGATGCTGATGTGATGGTTAGTAAACCATATAGGATACTACTAAGAAAAAAAAAATTAAAAAATTATTTTGTTTATTTATTTTTATTACAACTTCATAAAAATTTATTATGTTGAAATATTTAATTGTGGCATTATGGTGGAAACATCAGTTCTAAATCAAAGGTGAAATCCTGAAGAAAAATATTCTACCAGTGTAAAATAAACCAGAAGCCAACACAGCAAGACTGCAAGAGTCAGAGTAACAGAAGCTTATTTTGAGATTGTATGTCCTAGAAATGTCAAGGAAAATACATCCGTATCCATAAAGTCTCATTAACACAGCTACCATGATAAATTCTGAACAAGGACAACATTAATAGACAAGCAAACATAGAAAAAAAATATCTCACAGGACCTTAGACCTAGACAAAAAACTACAGGGAAGCAATGAATGCAAAGAGCAGGAAGAATGTTCTTTTCAAGAGAAGTTTGTGACAATTGGTTATCCAATACCAAATTATTGGGCTTCTTTGAGTCATATACATATTGAAAACATTATGTACACTGAACAGGTGTGTGTGTGTGTGTGTGTGTGTGTGTGTATGTGTGTGTGTGTGTGTATAAAGACACCGTGGGTTTTAGAGAAAGCACACAGGGTATAGTGGATTGTTAAAAGGAGGAAAGAGAAGAGGAAAATTATATAATTATGTTATAATTTGAAAAATAAAAAAATTGTAAACAAAAAACTTTAAAAGCAAAACACAAGCACTTGGATATTTCCAACAAATAGTCATGATATATTCTTGCCGTTAATCTCTCTAAGAATTACTCTCCTGTTTGTTTTGCATAAACCCTACAAATACATGCTCCCATTTGATGAGAAGCTTTGAGCCAGGAACTGTTATATTGATATGATTAATGGGTATATTTCTAGCATTTAACACAGTGTCTATCTGGTAACATTATTCCAATAAATAATTCACATATGTAAGGATCTTTGAATTTACTAAATTAATTTTTTTGGAAAACTCTTTTAAAGGTTGTGATAATTATAAACTCTGTGTTATCATTGCTCTGTTCATAGTAAAGTGTTCAGCATAGCACCTAACATAGATTAGGGACTTATTAAAACATATATGTTTCTTACATCTGAAACAATGCCTTTGAATTTGAGATGCTAAAGAATCACAGATTATTTAGGAGCTAAAATGGATTTCTACATTTCACGCTATCATTTGAGGAAGAGTTGTATTTTCGTTTACTTCATAGGACCTATACATCCTCTGACAGCATTATTCTAAGATTTAAAAGTACATTTTAATAGTATTCCATGTCAATTCTTTTACAAATATTTGTTTGTGTATATATGTGTTGTGTGTGTTATGTGTATATATGTGTATGCACAAAAACATGTGGTATCTAAGATCAAAGTTGAGTGCCTTTTTCTCTCTTCCTTTCTATCTCAGTTTTTGAAACATGGTCTTTCCCTGGACCTGGGAAATTTAGCTTTAAATAATTTATTAAAACTAACTGATTAATTGGACCCTGAAATACTCTGTCATTTTCCCCCCACAACACTAGGGTTACAGGTTTGTGGTGTCACACTTGGCTTTTCACGTAGTTGCTTTGGACTTGAACTCTGATTCTTCTCTTGCACAAAAAGCACTTCACCAAGTGAGCCATCTCCCCATAACCTTGGTATAATTATCTAGTTGTAAAATGAATATTTTTTTAAATAAATCTGTTATAAAATAACGATAGTTGATTATTAAAGAAAAGGAGAAAATAATTTGAAATATAAATGGGGAAGGAAGGAAGAAAGTTAGGAAGGGAAAAAGGAAGGGACTCAAAAAAGAATTTAAGCAAGCAGTCTTGTTTTGCACAGGGAAAAATTAGAATTGACAGCATAAACCTTAAAGACTTGATGGGCAGCAAAGCACAATAAGAAAACAAAGACCATGAATAAGCCGGGAATTAGGTTTACTTGGCTCAGTAGCTTAACTGCTTCATGGAAACCAGGCAGTGACACTAATCGGTCAGGTAGAGATGGCTTGTTATGGAAAACAGCAAGCACAAAGATTAACCGTATAGATATATTCATTGCCCTGATGAGGAGAATTCTGTAACAAGTGTGGTGTTGCATGGGTAACACTTGTGTAAAATCTGGGTGCTCAAAAGGAAATAAAGACATGTTCTCACTAGGTAGCCCAGACTCATTGCAAATCGCAAACTCAAACTTCCAAGTATTGTCATTATCAGCAAGTCCCACCCTATCAAGTATGTGTGACTTGTAAGGAAGCAGAAGGCAGGGAGCACTGAGAACTCTTGTTTTATATTTTATATCATGTTATATTGTGCATATTTTATAAGCTACTTGAATACATATATATTTGTTACTTTATAATTTATATATAATATATGCATACATCCTGTATTTATATTTTATAGATTTTTATGTATACACATTATATACATACATATTTATGTTCCTCCAAATTGTGTTTATAATACATCCATACATATTTTAGTAAGCTTATGTTGAACCTGGCCTTTTCGAACATCCTTCATGTTATTTATGTCTCTGCCTCTTTCCTCTTCCCCTGTCCTACCCTTCTCACGCCTTCCCAGTTCTATTAGCCGAGTTTTCTCAGGACCTCCTTCATAATGCTTGTCTACTATTTTCTCTAGAGCCCCTTCTGGTCACTATGTCCCTGTGGTCTCTTTCTACTAGTCTGGCTTTTTTGGGTATTTCATAAGCAGTAAGCAGTTAGGTATCTAATCAAGAGACAAGCAGATACAGGGCAGTTACACTCCCCTTCCTTCTCAATGCTTTGTCACTTGAGTCCAAATATAGAAAACTTCTTTGCTGTCAGAAGCCAGATAAACCTTGCAGCATGGCATAGTCAGCAAGTACAAACTGAGATGTGTTGTCCTAGAGATCTCCCTGGCACAAAGGGGACATTGGCCATCACTTCTTTCAAGTAACATTAGCTCTAAACACATTTTAGACATGTTTGCCAATGGCAGATTAGTCAAACTATTGAACATTCTCCAGGTGCATTTGTGTACATCTTTAGAAATCCCAATAGCAAGCCCACTATATCATTTCAACAAAACGATTCTACCAATAGCTCATCCATCATTACAGTCTAATTACTCATAGTATCCAAGCAGACTTTTTGTCAGCTTCTGTTCTCCAAGTGAGGCCTTATCACCCTGGCCTGTTCTCACTGAGAATCCAGATAGTTTAACTAAATCATAATTTTACATTCCTGACAAATCCCCTTAGTACTTTTCCAACTACCAACCTCCACTCTAGCTTCTTGCCAGAGTCCCATTTCCTCCCTCTGTATGGAGAGTTCATCTTAACTTTTCTAATGCAAAATTCCACTGAACATTTTCTCAGGCTTTGGGTATCTTGTGGCCAAGTGGAATTAATTTTGAGTCTTCTCTGTGTCTTACCTGAGAATTTTCATTGTACATTGAATTCACATATTAATTATTTACTTTTATGCTTCAATATGTTCCAAAACAGTAAATCTCTATAGCAGTGGCTCTCAACCTCCCTAATACTGTGACCCTTTAATACAGTTACTCATGTTTTGGTGACTTTCAAACAAAAAAAAAATTTTATTGTTGCTACTTCATAACTGTGATTTTGCTCTTGTTATGAATCATAATTCAAATATTTGCATTTATTGATGGTCTTAGGCAAGTCCTGTGAAAGTCATTTGACACCCAGTTTGAGAATTGCTGCTGTTTATCAATGGTCTCAACATCAACATCTCAATATTCTGAAATATTAGTAATTGTTTGTATATACCTGTTTCTTAGATTCTAAGATGTCAGTACTTGTTTTCATATAAATTAATCAAAACAGAACATTAATCTATACCATTTATTCTATCTTTGTGATACTAGCCAATAATAGGGTAGCTGTATCTCTAAAGTCACCAATAGAATTTTTTTTACAATATTTAAGGTAATTGAATAATTTAGGGTAATTCTCTCTAGTGATGATTGTTACATTTAAATAAAATATGCTAATTTTCCAAATGTGTTTTAATGGAGCATTTGTTGATTTAAATCCACATTATATCCACATAATTGTAGTCTCTATAACGGTTTTTCAATTGCTTACATACATAAAACCATCATTGCCAACCAGCATGATAATAAATTGATAACTGTTAATTACAATATCACAGCTCAAGTCACCTGTATAACCATGAACTATCTCAGATCTCACACTGGTTTTCATAAAATCCATGAATGGTGACTGATTTTACCACATCAGTTTGAATATGATAAAATCTATCAGTGTTCTCTGCTGCTCCATTAAGGCTGATGAGTAATTAAGGAATCATTGGCTATATCTCTAACATATCTAATCGAAATAGCAGGTGATTCTCCATTACATTAGAACATATTCAGTCTGCTGGAATGTACACTTACTCCTAAGTTGGCATAGATCATTTGTTAGAGTAGAAAAAAACAACAAAACAAAACAAAGCAACAACAACAGAAAAGCCTCCTTCTGGACAAGAGAATAGAATCTCTGAACTGGGTGAGACATAACATTCCAGTTAAAGCGGGTCAATTACTAGACCATGAAGTAGTCTCCCTCATCAGGAAAAATGGGTCACCTTAACTCATGGTAAAGAGCTAGGTAGAATAATTCAACATTTAATGAGACACGATACTTTTCCTTTTCAGAATGCCCACCCCTGGTAAAACCAATAGCTTATCAAGACATAGACATGTAGCTTGATAATCACCACACATTTCTGAGTTTTTCAGAAAAATGTTACTGCCTATTTCCCTCCACTTTTCTGAGCATACTTTCCTTATTCCCTTGAGCTTCACCAGCTTTCTGGAATTCCTTACTATTTCAATAAGATTTCTCTCCCTGCCATACTTCTGCCAAAGCCTGACCTCTATCCCAGCTTTTATGGCTCTCTTTTCTTTTCTGTTCTTTTCTTTTCTTTTCTGTTCTTTTCTTTTCTTTTCATTCCCCTCCTCTCAGCAGCTCTTGAGATTTACAGCTTGCCTACACTGAGGTTTACTTTTTAAACATGAATAAAATTGTCTTTAGGCTACTTTTTGAGTCCATTCTTAAATTATTTGATTAAGAATACTCAGAACATCCAAAGAAGGCCCCCAATGACCTCTGTATTACCAGGCAACCATGAAGAGATTCCAACGTTCCAGTAAAATATTTGCTAGAAAATATGCAATGACTAATGATCTAATGATACATATATATATATATATATATATATATATATATATATATATATATTATTTTAGGAGATGGAATGTGGTAGAATTTAAAAAAACATAAAATTTTAGAAAGGAAAGTTGTTATGCACTCTAGAGAAGACTCCAAAATTTAAGAATACTTTAATAAGTTTAAAGTTCATGAGTCCCAGAATCATTTCAATACAAAGCAGATAAGTTCGGCCAGGAATTTTTAATTTTGCAAAGATAATGATAAATTATGTTTGTTAAACAGACATAATAAAAACTTAGCTCATTTATTCAGGAATTTGATTAAGAAATAAGCTCAATTTTAATACAAATATGAGGATATTATTAATACAATTATTAGATAAATAGGTAAAAATGTACATTTCTCAACTCAAAAAAAAACAATGAATCTATGGGATGCAAGAAAAATAACAAGTGTATGAAAACTGTTTCATGAAAGATTTCTCTTTCTTAGTCAACCTCAATGGATCGTCCAGTTCTTAGCTGAATCTCATCAATTTTTGCCTTCTTTATGGAAAATATTTATTCAAGTATAAATATTTCATAAAGACTTTTTTTGCTTGTTTGTTTTGAGACTAAGCTTTTGTAGTCCAGGTTGTCCACAATTTCTTTTGACCAGAACATCAAGATCCATAGTCTCCCGCCTCCACCTCCTATGAGCTGGGTTAATACTCACATGCTAGCTCACCTGGCAGAGATTGCTGACATTAATGGCATTTTATTCTAAAACTTTATGAATATTTTACATCATGACATTGATGAAAAATGCTAATAGCAGTGATACAATGAAAAAAGTGCTTGAGTTAAGTAAACAAATTGTATCTTCTGGAGAAATGACTCAGCAACTAAGATCAGGTACTCCCATTTTAGAGGATCTGAGTTTATCTGTTTGAGGGACTAAAAACTACCTGTACCATAACACCCTCTTCTAGATTCCCTGAGCATATGTGTGTGTGTGTGTGTGTGTGTGTGTGTGTGTGCACATACACGCACACACACATGCACAACTAAAAACAAAATAATATCTTAAATCTTGCTACCAACAGATTCACCTGAAATAATGTTTAGTTGCAAGGCATTAAAAATCTTATGACTGCTTATATTCCATTTATGTTTCCTCAGAATTCATCTGGATAATCTCAAAAAACCAAAAGCACAATATTACTTTTTCAGTTTATTCTGGTCTTATGGTTCACCAAATGCTTCAAAAGCATGCCAATATCAAATGTCAATGATATCATCATTAAGATTAAAATAAAACGGAATGATATATTTCAATGTGTGTCACATAATTATAAAAATTTTGTCCACTAACATAATGAAATTTTAGCTGCAAACATCCTGGGTAACAGACCATATGGACTGCCTTATTAATTTGAAGAACAGATCTTACTAACTTCAGCCCAATGAGCAAATACTTATATTCCAAGAATAATCATTTTTGTTCATAAGCTTGCAATATGGCAAATAGTAATTCAATTAGTAATATTTTTCTCTAGTGTTATCATTGACATTAATAAAACTCATAAAATTGTAGTAAATTGTGGTGAATCTTTTGGTTGCTGTGACTAGTACAATATAATGATTCTCTCTGAATTTGACCTTTGGTTCATTTCAGTCTAAAATGTAGTTCTCAATAAAATTAAAGTGAAAGAAAAACTATAATGCATTTTTTATTCATCTATATAGAATTATTAGTTAGAATCAGATAGGAAAGTGAATCTAAATCATTCATTTTATGACATTTTATTGTAGCATTATGGATTTCCAGAGAAGTTATTTTAAACAAAATTATGTTTAAATTTTTGATATATACTTTTATTAGCTATTAAAATTTTAATTAATTTTACTTCAGTTCCATCAATGTAGTTCACATTATTTTCAGATTATAGTATAGTAACTTTGACTGAAAAAGAAAGACATCTTTGCTTTAATCAAGCCTTGTATGAATAAGCCTCAGGAAACCTACATAAAATGATAGAGAAAATATCATGGACTTATTAAATGATGATGTCCAGAAATGCCATGTACCAGAACTTGCAGATGATGACCCTTATGTGAGTGGGGGTCATTAAGTGTCTTTTTATTTTAGAGATACGCTTAACTCAATATTTTTTACTATCTTGACCTTAAGCAAAAAAAGACAAGAATAAGAAATTCTGCAAATACCAATGACCATTTTAAAATAAATGTTTTTCAACTTCATTATTTCTTTCAATAGACCATTTATGGCAGTACAGCTTCAAATGTATTAAGCATATGTAAGAAACATTTCTACAAAGTAAAACCTTTGAAACATTCATGCTTGAGTTGGTAATCAGTGCCTTTCCTTTGCTAACTGTCAGGAAACAGTCAGTGTCAGAAAGGTGAAGCATGAATTTTGTTTGGGATGCAGCTTATTGCATCATTGATAGTGAGATATGATATTAGCAACACTTAGAATTAAACACCACTTCAAAAATACAAGTTGAACCATAATGATGAATTTTAACAAGGGAAACAAATATTACAGAATAAGAGCGACAGGTAAGCCTTCTTGAGTTGTGAGATTCTACATCTGCATTCTGAATCAAATGCAGAATGCACAGTCTAAAAGCAATTAAGCCTGCATTAAAAATGCACAACTATTTTCTTCTTATCATTCCTTGAACAACACGGTGTTACAAATGTTTGCAGTATACTTACAGTTAGGGTACTAAAAGAATTTATAAATAATTTATACATTTGTTTATTGAAATCTGTTTATCTATTGCATGTAAATATATACTATTTTATGTAAGGGACTTTGACACTCAAGGGATTTGGAAAGTTGGTTCACACCAGAATCAGTCTTCCCCAGATACAAAGGGACATGTGCTTTAATAATAAATTAATAATCAATTACCCACACACTATGACTTGAACCCTCACACATGGATGATGTAACATACCTCTCAGGAGAGGAGTTGGTTGTCAGCCAGCTGTGTTTTTTTTATTCCGGTATTACTGTGTTAAAAATCTCTTTGGCTATGTTTATGGTCACAACAGATAGCGAACTGAAGAATAATCTGTTTTCAAGGTCCCTGATGTTAGCACTTCACATATTTCTGTCAGAGTTTCATTGAGGTTCCCAATTTCCGTGGATATGGTTAATAAGGACAGCCTCACCCCCCTGGACTCCATGAACTGTCATCCCACCACATGGCCCTTTCCATTAACCTTTATGAAGTATGGAAGCTTTCTTCTTTTTTTTTTTCTTTTTTTTTCTTTTGGTTTTTCGAGACAGGGTTTCTCTGAAGCTTTTTTAGAGCCTGTCCTGGAACTAGCTCTTGTAGACCAGGCTGGCCTCGAACTCACAGAGATCCGCCTGCCTCTGACTCCCGAGTGCTGGGATTAAAGGCGTGCGCCACCACCGCCCGGCTGGAAGCTTTCTTCTTAAAAGCAACAACAAAGAAGAAATCCATAGTTTTTAAAAAGAGTTTTCATCATAACAAAAGCCACCAAGAAAAGTGATTCTGGTAATGAGCCTGGAACTTAGGCTCATTTTATTACATTTAAGACATTTAAGATTTTATTACATCTTCAGATTCATTCCCATTTGTCACAGTTTTTTTATTAGAAGCCTATTCCAGCCATAGAATTCTATATTGAAGTGTGAGCATCACTAGTATCTCTTTATATCTGACTGCCAATATACATGTGATCAAGCCTATTCTGTACCCAACTTATTCTACTGAAAAGTAAGTTACTAAAAAGAAACAACAAAACAGGGAAGAAATTTCTAGGAGTTCATAGTAGACAGAAGCTCTCTTAGAGACAAGGTAGAATTGAGTAAGTTCTAACGTTGAAAGTTAGTCCTTTGTGCATATTGAAAACAGACAATAGCATAGCTGATGCTCCTTAGATGTTTTCTTTCTATGGGACAGCTTCTTGTTCAGAATTCTATCTTAATTTAAGAAATATAGTATGAGGAATGTGAGAACAACATGTTAGTTGCTCAGATGTGTATTCACTATTTTCTTTAAAATTTTACACTTAACTATATGCTTTTACAGTTCAATTCAGCTACAGTGACTTTTAACCCTTTTTCTTAGAAAAGACATTTTATTTTCCTCTGTAAAATGCAATACAATACAAATGAAATGATTAAAATTTACAAAAGCCCCCTCACTGCAATTTTAAGAGCAAATAATTGTGTTTTATTAAGCCCCACAGGGGGAACACAGTGTTCTTATAAATTAGGTTTGAGACATTATTAAATTTCTTTAAAGCCAACATAGTTTTGTTCTCATTTTTCCTTGATAAAATAAAAAATGACTCAGCATGTCGTAAAATAGAAAAGAACTTTCTACTCTTTTGAGTTAAGTTAATCTCATTTTGCATCTTCACAGTGGCAATATCACCAGAGCCAGAAGTCACTATCATTTGATACCCACCTACATTAAGATAAGATAGGCAGCAGCCAGTTGCCAATTCCTCCTTTCCAAAAGTTGTATTGAAGCCTGGCTTTTCTACACCCAATTTCTACTCCCAATTCCTACCTACAGATATTAAAGCTTGGAAGCAAACTCTTTTATTTACATCATTAGATCAATAAGAAACTAGAAAGTTGTTGGGCATTCTGTCCTGTGAATTTTAATTCTATCTCTTCAGGGTTTGAAGGAAGAAGATCTCTGTTAGTTCAAGACCATCCCATTCTACATAGTGAATTCTGACCACCCCAGGCTACATAATAGAGACACTCTCAAAAACAAATAAACCACAAGCAGTAAATACACTTTCTATGCAGTTATTCTAGGCTAGACAATACTTTAGATTACAAGAGGGAACTAGAAATGTTTAAATATCTAGTGATAAAGAGACTCATGAAGTATGTTATATTATGTTCATGCTCATAAATGTTAAGCAGCAATTACTATATCATCATTAAAAACCATAATAATATTTTCCAAATATTAAATAAAGTTGATTAGAAAGTAATATGGATGAATCAGTGGTAGGGCTCCTAGAATGGGAATGTCTTGGAAGAGTTAATGTGCAGAATCGCATATGCAATGCATGGGTGAGTAGTATAGTTGGGTATGTCATAATATAGCATATACATGCTCACGTTAGAGATATTACCCTTACTCTGATTACTGTTTTTCACATGAGGAAATCAATAGTTCTGTGTGGTGATATTTTGTTTGTGTTCTAACAAACAAAACTTACCTGAAGATCAGAGGGCAGAGCTAACTCCTAGTTAACCATAGATGTCTGGAGGTCTGTACAGACAGACTGGAAGTATTATGGCTGGGTTCAAGAGCAGAATATAAGGCTGGAGGAGACAGGAACTTACTCTCTTTTGGGGCTGATGTAATAGAGGTAAGATCTCTAGAGAGTGGCTGCTTTGCTTTTCTGATCTTTCATTTTTCAACCACTAATATCTGACTCTGGGTTTTTGGTATAAATATCAATTAGAACTCATGCAACAGTGGTATATATTCCTGCTAGTGGTATTGGAGGCTTTTCTTTACTGTTCATAGGAGCACAGACATACTACAGAACAAACATTTCCTTGTTTAGCCAAAGCTGCCTAGGGAATGTGGGAAGCCTACACAGACATGAACTGCAATTGTTATTCAACAAAAGTTCTGCAGCACTAAAATGAAATTAGATCTGCTAACCCAATATATTCATTGTTAGATAAACTTAAAGATACAGGGTATTGTTCACTTTGGGAAAAGTATTAAATAATTCTGGCCACAAAAATTAAACTTAATAGAGAAAAGGTTGTTTGTAAACTTTACTCTTGGCATTTTGGCATTGAGAGTCTAAAAGTCAAGTACCAACTAATCAAGGATAATGAAGAAAGATGTTTTGTTATTTTTTTCTCTTTAGCAAATGTCTTTAAGGGGTTGATCTTTTTATTTGTTTCACTGCTAAATTCCAGGGAAGTTTATAAATAATTTTGTTTATTCACTCCACGAATGCATATATACTCAATTCCTTTGGATATTTATTCGACATTCTGATAATTCAGACCCAGCCAAAAAGTCAGCTACAAATAAGGCAAAAAGATGTTCCATAATTTTTACCACCTAAAAATGTCTTGTAACCTCACATATACCAAGAATAATTTAATTTCCTCTCATTTTCAAAATCTCTTCCTCCTGTTAGTGTCACAATATGCAAGCCATTTGAGTGCCAACTTTCCTCAGAACACCTGGTCCATCCTTTACCGCCAGATGGACCCGCTGATGCAGAGCAAAATGAAGCATGGTAATAAATAAGTCTGTGGGGGATGTTGTTGGTAACAGTATTGGGTGAATCTGCCCTGCCTGAGACCCAAAGCAGTACATAGCCTCCATTTATCTGTCTACAACTAGCAAATTACTCAGAGGTTTCAGAGGCAGAGAGATATAATGAAAGAGCATTTGTCTATAAATTGGTAGATGCTCAATCTGTGCAACTCACTTTATTTGGAGGGGCTTCCTTGCCTGTCTCTAATAGGAATGTGCTAAAAATTGACACTACTGGATGAGATATTTCTTGTACTTTATTCTGGGTTTTATAGTTCAAAATCACAATGTGAAGATCACAGTCTTTGTCATTAGAAAGCAAGGAATCTTACATTTGAGATACTTTTGAAAGAAGAAAATGTACCTTTCTATATCATGCATTTTAGAGGATAGGAAATATTCATATCTTAATAAATATATTTTAGCAATATTTGATATAATATTATGGCTATTCTTTTTTACCATTGAACGCTACTCATGTTGCATCATTTTTTATTCTTTGAGAATTTCACATTATCATGTCATGCTACCCAAATCTGATAATTTTTTGTTCTCTCCATACCTGCTCCTCACACTGTCGCAGTTCATACTTCCCCTCCAAAGTTAAAAGAAAGACTATTAATTGAAAACAAAACAAATGAATGAACCATTTTGTTCCTCCATCTTTCTCCCCTCTCCAACACCTCTTCCTTTATCTTATTGGGATTTGAAGCTGTAATGTGTCCCCCAGTATAAACTTTTGTTCACTAAGCTTTGCTTGCAATTGTTCATTATTTCAATGAGTTATTGGTCTGGTTCAAGGCTGATATAGCAACAATGCTTGACGCTCACCCAAACTCCTCTCAGATGTTGTGCTGTTACCCCAAGTCATGGAGAACCTGAAGTTATGGTTCGGCAGGACCAGTTCCTTCACACTCTCTGCACTCGGCACTATGAAGGTCACAGATGGGTTAGAAGTTGGGGTGGCCAAATTCCAAGCCTTGGATGTAGGTCTAGGTGATAGCTTATTTGGTCAGTCTTGACAATTTGATCACCCTCCTCAGACAAGTTGTGGATTCATCTCTTCTATACCCATGCTGTCAGTGTTATCTCTCCCTTGCCTTGGTGAAGGGTGAAACCATCTCTCCAGTGTGTGGGACCAGCTCTCCATTGAGAGGTGGGGCTGACTCATCTGTGGCAGTGGCCAGCCAGGCAAAAGGCCAGCTTGTCCCAGGGCAAGTGAAGGGCATTACTAGCTCAGCACAGTCCATAGATTTCAACATGCATGTTATAACATGGTCCATGAAGAACAATAGAGATTCCAACTGCACAGGACCATGGGCCTAGCCATGACCCTAGGCAGCAGCTCTAGTTGGATGTCAGCATTGCCCCATGGCACCACAGGCTACTCAAATTGGTATGTCCCCAGTATCAGTATGGCCTTCAGATACCTACATGGCCCCAGGTAGTTCCCTAGATACCTAGCACCCAGAATGCCTTCTACAGTAACAGGAGCAAGGAACATCAACATAGACAAAGGCTGCAATAAGTCCAGGGATGCAGATATGGCTCTTGGCTACAGCTCATGCCCATATATCATTATGACCCCGGGTGGCAGCACAGAAGGAGACATTAAAATGAGATATTTTAAAAGTAAAAGTGTACCTTTCTATATCATGCACATCTTAAAAAGAGAGGAAATAATCATATTTAATAAATACATTTTAGCAATCTTTGATATAACATTATTGTCTATATAATTTTTCATTTTATTACAGTTGAATGTTACCCAAATTTCTGTGTGCCTGGCAGAAGCAGATACTCTATTAGCCCTACAAAGAAGGTCAAGTAAATGATAACAAAAATATACCTTCATACCTAATGGGCAAAAGAAGAACCTTAAATTGGTGCTGGAGAATTATATGTATTCTGTCAATCATGTATTTTAATAAAACACTAATTGGCCAGGCAGGAAGTATAGGTGGATCAATGAGACAGGAAATAGAGGTGGGCGATGAGAACAGGGGAATGCTGGAAAGGAGGAAGCCCATTCTTTTCACTCCTGTCCAGGCCATCAAAGAAGCAAGATGTAAGCTGCCACACTGAAAAAGGTACTGAGCCACATGACTAACATAGATAAGAATAATGGGTTAATATAAGCTACAAGAGCTAATAAGAAGACTGAGCTAATGGGCCAATCAGTTATAAACTAATGTAGACTCTCTGTGTGATTTTATCTGGGGCTTGCAGGCTGTAGGGTACTGGGTGGGACAGAAACCCCAACAAGCCAGCCTTCATGTTACATTAGATGATCCAGCGTGCTAATGGTAGATTTCTGACAAGCATAAACTGAGCAAGCTCTTCCATGACTATAAGGAGATAGGAAGCATAGGAGTTAATTGTAAAGGATAAAGTCAGCATCCAGTAGATTTGGATGAAAGTGAAATTATAAGACATTTTCTTCAAAATCTTGAAAGCTGACAGTAGAAAAAGAAATGTCAATCAGTGGACACAAATCATTGACTGGAACCACTAGGAAACTCCAGGAACAGATCTGACATTTAATCATTTCCTTAAAGAGCTTCTCACACTAACTGAAATATTGGAAGTATTAGATATTATCACCTTTGCCTTATAACAGGAGGTGGTTATACAGGCTGAAAATTAGTATTTCAGGCCATACTGCAATCAGATTCACAAGGATATTGTGAAATAATGCTGAGACCTCTCTGCTAACAGACAACTGCTAGAGCCAAAAGGGCAGAGACAGACACATCAAGAAGATACATACAGCATACAGCGTGCTTTGGAACAAGAGTGGGCAAGCATAAGAATGACTAATGCATCCTGCAGTTTCCTAGGGTGGGAAAACTGAACTATGAGGTTTCTCTCTAGAAACCTATAACTAGAATCAGACTTCTCCTAATAGTGTTGTAAAGAGAAGGGAACAGCAGTATAGTTACTATCTGCACTACAGTACTATTCTACACTACACTACTACACCACACTACTATTCTATCCTAAAGAATAGTACGGGTTCTCAACCTTCTTAATGCTGCGACCCTTTACTAATACAGTTCATGTTGTGGTGACTTCCAATTATATTTTGTTGCTACCTTGTAACTGTCATTTTGCTACTATTATGAATCTATGATATATATCATGAAAATATATGATATGTTATATTGGAAAGCATTATTTTAAAGTGTGTTACATTTTTCCTTCTGCTTTTGTTAGCAATTAAAGATATGTTTGATTAAATAAAATCAGCCTGAACACAGGAGGATGAGTCAGCAAGTAGCTAACAGGAAGTGGAAAGAAGAAACTACCTGTAGCACAAGATTTTAGGTGGGGGCTGATCAAAGGACACTGGTTTTTTGTTGTTGTTGTTGTTGATGTTGATGGTGGTTTTTTTTTTTTTTTTTTTTTTGAGAATTCAGCAAAGGAGATGGTTACCTCCTTGCTGTTCAGCTTCTCTGGATGAGCAGAATTCCACCTCAAACCTTGATTTGTGAGTTCTTCAGATTTAGACAGTTTCCCTTAGTAACTCTGACAGAGTCTGCGCTTGAGAAAACAGTCTCATCAGGTGGTGGCTCTTGCGGCTGCAGCTGTTGCTTAAGGGGCAGCCACTGTAGATAATAAAACACTTATAACCACAAAGTTGGATATCCTATATGCTACTCTCCAAGGAGTTTTGACCCACAGGTTGAGAACACCACTGGTTGTAGAGAAAATAGTGAATGGGACCTGATACCTTGGAAGGCATACTCCTCCATTGCCTCAATGACAGCTGTACTTTCTCTTACATAACAGCCACTGAAAACCAATAAAATACCTGATAGTCACAGCACGAGGAACCATACTCCCTGAAATGAAAAGATCTTGTTCAAAAGATTAGAGTGCTTCCTTATCACATAAGCTACATCCACACCAATTTAACAAGAGTAGATTCCAACGGAAATAGTGACAGCGTATGGACTAGGAAGTCAGGGCTGCCACGAGCCCCAAATCTACAGAAGAAAGAAGACAACGTTCAAGAGAACTTCTCTTTGCTGGTGTTCAGTAACGACGTAGGACTGCTTAAAAATAAAAAAAAAATTATTGAAAGCAGATAAGACATCACATTTTATGAAGATTTATTTATTATTATTAATAGATATTTCAAAATTTTAACTTTGCATTGTCAATTTCAAAGTCTGAAATAGAATAATAATGTTGTCACAAGGGGCCAGTCACATGTTTAAAATAAGGCTGCTGAAATGTCTAATTTTGAAATGAATATTGATTCATTAATTTTTCCTGGAACTCTTGTTAAAATCAATTGCCTGTGGTATATTTTTTAAATTTTAAGTATGTTCTATTGTACTTCCTATGTAAATTTGTAGTTATATAGAATCTCCTATTTATGTGATGTTGTGGTCTTATTTGACATGAAACACTGTGTGTTCTTTGGTGTGTAAAATTTTGATCTTTTACAAACTTGTTTTATCTTTTGAGGCTCTAGAATTTCCATACAGTACAATCAGTTTGCTAATTCTGTCAAAAGAAAGAAGAAATTCATCAATGATTACTTGAATATATAGACTAATTTCAGCCATATGTGATATAAATATTATAATGCTTTTTGGTCATAATGTAGTCTATGGAGTATTCAAGAAAGCATGAAAAAATATAATTGTGTTTGGAGGCATAATATTAATCTGTTTTAAGTATATTTTTCTTTGATTTCTTTATTAATCTGTTTTATATACTTTAAATAGATATTAATGTAGCTAATTATTTTAATATTACTTTTTCTTTCTTAATATTTGCTTCATACATTTTTGACATTGTGGTATGTTTTAAATTATTCTGTTGGATAAATGATATGTATGAGTTTTAATGCTTATAGAATTTTTGTTTCCTGTTAATCCAAATGATTATTCAGTTTAAACTGGCTTGCTTTGTTTCTAATAAGTGTCTCTGAGACTATGCTAACTTGTCTGTTGTTTTCCTTCTTTCTTTTTTATATATTATATTTTTAATTACATCATCTCTTTCATTCCTTTCGTCCCCTGAACTCATTACCTTTAACCCTACCTGTTCTCCTTTAAACTTGAGGCTTCTTATAATCAATCATTAATGTATACCCATATATATTTATATATACATATATATTCTTAAGTAGAATATAAATATAATATAATATGTGTAAAGTTCATATACTGTTACTTGTATGTATATTTTTTGAGCTGACCATTCAGTGCTGAAAAACCAATTGAGTGTGCTCTTCCCAGGATAGGAACATCTTTCCATCTCTTGTTTTACTGTGTTGCCTATAGTTCATTGTAAGTAGAGTTTAGGCCTTGTGGACTTCCCCACATGTGGTTAGACTTCCCCCATTGATGTCCTTCTCATTTTGCTCTCTTTGGGGGTCTGGGAGTTATGCTGGTGAGAATTTACAGGTATAGTTTTTCTTGTTACTAAGACAAACATTCTTACAACAAAGTTCCTGTTTCTTACAGAAAAGTTACAATCTTTCAACCTTTTCTTCCCTATTGTTCTCTGTACCTTACCTGTGGGAGTATTCTGTGGATATATCCATTGGGGCTTGATGTTGGATTTCCCTCTGTATGCTGTGATTACCACTGATTAATAAAGAAACTGCTTTGGACCTATAGCATGAAGGAACAGAAGTAGGTGGGGAAAACTAAACTGAATGCTGGGAGAAAGAAGGTGGTGTAGGGAAAAGTCATGGAGCCTCCGCAGGAGACAGATGTTAGACGCCAGCAGGAAACCTGTTGGAAGGCCATGAGCCTCGTGTTAAAATATAAAATAATGGAAATGATTTAATTCTAGATTTAAGAACTAGCTAGCAATATTCTTAAGTAATTGGCCAAGCAGTGATTTAAATAATAGAGTTTTCTGTGTGATTATTTCATGAGTCTGGGTGGCCAGGAAACAAACAAGCAGCCTCCAGGTTCTTACTATAGGGACTGAGCTCAGCAACTGTGAATATTGGTTGATTGTGGTTTTCTATAGTGGTTCCAGTCTGTTACAAGGAGATTACATTTATCTGTGACTAAAAGGTAAAATACTTAGATTGTTGTTAGTGATTATGTTCTTTAATAGATAAGTAGTTGTCGTTTCTTCTCCAATAACCATGATTTCATTAATAGTGACTAGTTGACTAGGTTTCCAGTACCAAGCCTGGTGTTCCTTTTGTTAAGTGGGTCTTTAGTTCAGATAGAGAACAAATGGTTACTGCCAAGGCGTGTGTGTGTGTCACTAATCTGCTTTAGAATTATAGTACCATACTGGTCATTGATGTGGTTCATAGACATCATAGTTCGGTAAGATTGCTACTAGCCTCCCTTGTTTGGAAAGCTGTGTGTGTCATGAAATCTAGTCATCAGGGAGAGGGCATTCGTATCACTTCCAGTTCAAAGGCATCTGGGCCCCATTTCTAATGTCCATGGAGTCTTCAACAAAAGGAACTTACTTCTACTTCTGAAAACTTTATTTACATTTGACCTTGTTTTTCACCTTTAAATCAAGAATCGAATCTTGAACATTTATTCTGTGAACAGTACACTGTTGGATAGTGTTTAACAACCAGAGTATATTATATGAAAAAATATTTTCAAAAATTTAAAAACTACATTTTTCAATGTCTATAGTTTTTTTTTCCTTTTTTTTCTCATGGTTTATTTTTTTTTTATATTTAAAAATTTCCATCTCCTTCCCTCCTCCTCCCCCCTCCCTCCGCTCCTCCTCCCCCTTCCCTCCCCTCCTTCTCCCCCTTCCCTCCCCTTCCCTCCACCCATACCTCCCCTCCCTCCCTCTCAAGGCCAAGGAGCCATCAGGGTTCCCCACTCTATGCTAAGTCCAAGGTCCTCCCAACTCCCCCCAGGTCCAGGAAGGTGATCGACCAAGCTGAGAAGGCTCCCACAGAGCCCGTCCATTTTTTTTTTTTTTGGTTTTTCGAGACAGGGTTTCCCTGTAGTTTCTAGAGCCTGTCCTGGAGCTAGCTCTTGTAGACCAGGCTGGTCTCGAACTCACAGAGATCCACCTGCCTCTGCCTCCCGAGTGCTGGGATTAAAGGCGTGCGCCACCACCGCCCGGCTCAATGTCTATAGTTTTATTGGAGTCATTAATACAGTCACATGAACAAATTTACTGAAAAAGTCATTCTAGTTTCTACCATTCTGTAATGTTTTTAATGTCATTGTTTTTGTTGTTGCTGTATGTTGTTCTGCACTCTGTATCTTTTAAGTTTTTAATAGAATATAATTTTAATTTTTAAAGTTTTATTTTATTAGATTTTATGGAAGTTTCTCTGAATTCCTTAAATCAAACACTTTGCTTTAGTTTGTTATCAACTAACTGTTACAATTATAAAGTTTGCTTCAGTGTAGGGCTATATAAAACATGATTTTATATTATTAGTCATATAGTTTTATAAGGCTCCTTATTTTCATCTCATTACTTTGATTTTATACAATGTTTGCATAGACTTGTGTTTTCCTAATATTTATCACAACTTTGGGTAATTACAGTTAAGCAAGTGTAATTATTTGTTTAACTATTATCTATTTATCTTCTTATCTGTCTGACTGTCTTTGTTCCTTCTGCCTTCCTTCCTTTCTGTCTTCTTTTCTATCTTATTTTGTTTCACTTCACTTTGCTTATGTGTTTTGGTTTGTTTGCTTGATTTTTGTGGAAGACAATCTCTTCTACTGAGCAAGAAGAAAGGTTGGGACACGTTAGGAATGGGATTTCTGTAGTGCTTCAAGCTTGCTCTGCCATGTCCACTGACTGCTTTTCTGCCCTTGTTTGTTTGTTTGCCTATGTTTTACTGTTGATTTATATTTCATACACATTGTGACTGAAGTGATACAGATTTATAGACAGAAAAAACTAAACAGGCATTTTGGTTAAGGAACGGCAGCTTGTGTCTCCTTCCCCCTGTCAGCACTGGGACATTGTCTGGCTTGAATCTGTGCATGCTGCCACAGTTTCTGTGAGTTCATGGGTGCATCAGTCCAGGTCTGTTGCATCTGCAAGTCAGTCACTGATTCCTTAGTACCATGAATCCGTTCTGGGTCTCTCAGCCTTTACACAGCTGCTTCCACACAGCTTCCTGACACCTAAGCAGAGTAGTTTGATGAGAGAATTCCATTTAGGACTGAGTGTTCCAATGTTTCTCACTCTGTACATTGGTCATTTATGTATATTGTTGTTATTTAACATCTACTATGAAAGGAAGGTTCCCTGAAGATATAGGTCTCATGTTTAATATTAGAAGGTCAACACAAAATGATCTCAATTGCATTACTCTAGACATTTTGTATAATATAGTTTGGGGTGGGTTGTGTTTATGTATTTGTGTGTGTGTGTGTGTGTTTTAATGGTCTATTTTTGTAGGTTTTGTTTTCTAATTCTGTGTTATCTTTGGTCATGTTCTCTCTCATTCATGTGTGTGTGTGTGTGTGTGTGTATTATGCTTTGTTGTTTATTCTGGTTTGTTTCTTTTATATTTCATTTTATTAAAAATAAGCCTTTTCATTTGTTTTAATAACTGTTTGTCTTCTAAAGAGAGGAAGAAAGAAGGCATGGGCTTAGGTGAGAAGGAGGTGGGAAAGATATAGGAGCAGTTTGGGGCTGGGAGACGATGATCAAAATGTATTGTATGAAAGATTACGTTCAGTAAAAATCTGTATTAAAATCAGGCAGAAGAATAAAGTGCGCTAAAATGCTATCAAACCTATGCTTCTCAGAGATATTTAGCAATTTTACTTCCCTAACTAAGAAATTCTATTATGAACTTTAAGTTCTTTGAAAAGGATAATTAGAAAATAAAGTGTAGAGGCCATAAAGATGGCTCATTTAATAAAGTGCTTGCTGTTCCAGAGTGATAACTGGATTTCAGATTCCCAGAAAATATAAAAAAGAAGCATGACATTTATGTTGGTTTGCCTAAAGTTACAGGACTTGGAAAGCTGTGACAGAGGATCCTAGAGGCAACCTGGATGGAAACTAGTCTAGTTGACTCAACACAAACAGAGAATCTGCCTTGGTGAATTATGTGGAAAGTGATAAAAACCCCTCTGGCCTCCATAAAACATGTGTGCAAGTGTGCCCACACATACAAAAATGCACACACACACACACACACACACACACACACACACACACACAATGTTGTATATACCCACATATGCATGTGAAAAAACATTCTCCAACATAGAGCACATGGGAAGAACAGTCCTCATAAAACAGCAACAAAGTCTGATGCATAGTGCTTGGAAATATTAGAGAAATGGATTTTTTGAAATCCTTTCTAAAAGTGCTTGTAGAAAACAAAAAGAGTTAGCAAGCATTGTGATAATGCTGCAGAGAGAATTCCAGATACGTGACTGTGGCTGTAAAGTTAGCATGATAGTCTGTGTAAGAAGTTTGGCTGCACTAGAATTCAATCATTTTCCACTCCTGAACTTTAGAAGTGAGTCATATGAATAATTCTGCATATAATAATCTCATTATATACTTTATTGTGATGAACATCAACTACCTACTAAAGGCACATAACTAAGCTGTTAAGTTTAAAGTGGGTAGTTTTCCGTTCCCAGTCAAATGCAGAATGTAAGAGGAGACTAAATTATTTTTTTTCTTTCTCATGGTTTATTTTTTTTTTATATTTAAAAATTTCCATCTCCTTCCCTCCTCCTCCCCCTCCCTCCGCTCCTCCTCCCCCTTCCCGCCCCTCCTTCTCCCCCTTCCCTTCCCTTCCCACCACCCATACCTCCCCTCCCTCCCTCTCAAGGCCAAGGAGCCCTCAGGGTTCCCCACTCTATGCTAAGTCCAAGGTCCTCCCAACTCCCCCCAGGTCCAGGAAGGTGATCGACCTAGCTGAGAAGGCTCCCACAGAGCCTGTCCATGCAGAAGAATCAGAGCCCAGCGCCAATGTCCTTTGCTTCTCAGTCAGCCCCCGCTGTTGGCCACATTCAGAGAGACGGGTTTGGTCGCATGATCCATCAGTCCCATTCCAACTGGAGTTGGTGATCTCCCTTTAGTTCTGTCCCACCGTCTCCATGAGTGAACGCACCCCTCACGTTCCTGACTTTCTCCCTCATGTTCTCGCTCCTTCTGCTCCTCTTCAGGACCTTGGGAGCTCAGTCCAGTGCTCCAATGTGGGGCTCAGTCACCTTCCCCATCTGTCGCCAGCTGGAGGTTCCCTCACGGTCCTGACTTTCTTTCTCATGTTCTCTCTCCTTCTGCTCCTCATCAGAACCTTGGGAGCTCAGTCCAGTGCTCCAATGTGGGGCTCTGTCATTTTCTTCATCTATCACCAGGTGGAGGTTCTATGGTGATATGCAAGAAATTCATCAGTATGGCTATAGGAACTGGCCTTTTCAGGCTCCCTCTCCTCAGCTGCCCAAGGAACTAACTGGGGGTGTCTCCCTGGAAACCTGGGAAACCCTCTAGGGTCAAGTCTCTTGACAACCCTCTTGTCAAGTTAACATAAAATTAGGCAATACAGTGTACCACCCAAACTGTAAAGCTCTATGTTGTTCCTATCTGAGCATATCAGGAAGTACAAATAGATGCGTGCTGTAATTTATCTATTCCCCCTCACCTCTGTTTTTGAAGAATTATTCATTAAGGTATCCCCCCCACCCCGGGATATTACTGCCTACATTAGAATCACTCTTATCTCCTCAGTTAAATATCCTGGTAAACATGTTTACACATACACATTGAGAGGTGTGTCTTATATTACCAGAAATCCAGTGAAGTTATTAAAGAAAATCAGCTATCAAATTCTGGTAGTCTTTAAGACTTCACAGGCTTATCCCCCATAACTCAAAATTGTTAATTCAAACGATTCCGCTTTATCTTTCTGACAAGGATCACATTTATTATAAGTATTACTCTCACCTCTCATAATTTTTAAGGGTGACTCTGATATCTATTATATATTTATAATTTAGGTTTTTTACAATTTATTATTTCAGAACTGAAGAAGAATCCCAGAGAATTCTATGCACTTTATCTATTATGACTATCTAATCTCACTGAATAGCAGATACAAAGATCTTGCAAGCTACCAAGAATTCCCAAATGCTATGATATGAATAGGGAAGAGAGAGAAAAAGTTCCTCAGGGACTCTATCCAACAATTAGATCAGTTGAGTGAGCCATGAGTCAGGCATACACTTACTGCTTTGTTTCTCATAGACATCAACATAAAAAGGAGCTATGTTAATAGTTCCCAAGCAAAATATGTCAGAGTGGACCTTGAGTTCAACAGGCTTCAAATTTCAGAGGCATTCTTTCTTCACAGTTAAGTAAGTTTCTAGACTTGCCAGTATGAGTCTTACCCTGGTATTGTATATGTTCTAGAGAATAAAACTCTCTGCCCCACCAGTGGATCCAGATCAGATAACTATCCCCAGTCATCAAACCACTAAGTAAGAAGGGGAGTCAATATTACAGTGAATGTGAGATTATATATGAACATTTTAGTTGCCTTTCTCCTCTTTCTGATTATCAAATTTTTAATGTCTTCTAGCATAAGGAATGATCACATCTGTCTTGATACTGGAAATACAATTGTCTAACTATCAGAAATATATCGGCTAAGATAATAGGTTATATATATAATAATTATATAAAAGAATGTGGCTATTTTAATAAGTACTGAAGAATTCAAAGATTTGAGTTCTAACTCCTACCTTGAGATGAAATGTTAGAACAGCAGAATATACAAATTCCAATATCAGTTTCTATAGTTCTCTGTCAACCTCTGTGGTTTTTATGATAAAGGGCAGCTTAAACTTGCCCTTCCACTTGGTTTGCCCCATGACTGTAAAAGATGAGCCTTCATATATCCTGTCCCAGCACTGACAGGTTTTCTCACAAAGACTTTACATAATAATGTCATTCAAATTTTCATTATATTTTAGTATACATAGGTATCCCTCTGAAATTGTCAGACAATTCTATCTTTAATATTACTTACATTTGAATATATATGATTGTTTAATCCATGAGTGTAGTTGGAGGTCACTTGCTTGTTCCCAGTCTGGACATCTGAGAACAAACAAATGGCCTCCTACAACAATTAATTTTTTTATATTTTGGTTTTGTTCTTTTTGGTTTCTCTCCATAGCCTCGGTTGTTCTGGAACTCACTGTGTACACCAGAAACACCTCAATCTCATAGAGATCCACCCTTTGTGTACTGGGATTAAAGTCATGTAGTCATGTAGTACCACTGCCTAGATTTAATCCATGAGTATTATGCATGAGATTTTCCATGAAAATTGCATTATTCTTTATGCTTAATTTATTTTATTTATTTTAATTTATTTTATTTATTACCACTGAAAGGTATTTCCTAACATTATTTGACCAGAGTTTCTCATAGCTAGAATATTTTAATTTAGAGAATACTAATTTTGAAGTCATGGGGCTTCAAAAGGGATTTGGAACCTTGGTCTCCTAGCCTCTCTACTCCTAGTTTAAAATATGCCTCACTCCCTTTACTGACATCCGACACTTTAATAAAAGACTAATGTCACTGCAGCTATCAGTCCTTGGAAGTTGTATCTCCACAGTTATGTCAAGACATTTGTTATGCTTCTGGACATTATGAACATTCTCTGTACAGCAAAACAGAGCAATCAATGAAATAGGAACTTTTTCATTGATAATTGGAAGTGTTATTTTTCATTGATAATGGGAAGTGTTATTGGCCATAAATGTGTTTCTTAGTTAAGGGTTTCTCTTGCTGTGAAGGGATCCCATGACCATGACAAATTTTATAAAGAAAAACTATTAATTATGGGATTGTTTAAAGTTGCAGAGGTTTAGTCCATTATCATGATGGTAAGAAACATGACAGTTTGCAGGCAGACATGCTGTTTGATCCACAGCAGCAGAAGGAAAAAGTGTGCCACACTATAGGTACCTTGACTATGTGAGACCTCAATGTCTGCCCTCACAGTACCACACTTCCTCCAAAAGGCCACACCTACTTCAACAAGGTCACACCTCCTGGTAGTGTCATGCCCTATAGGTCAATCATTCAAACACACGAATCTATGGGGGCCATTCCTATTGAAACAACACACCACAAAGTGTCAGAGGTTCACTTGTCTATCACAGAATTTGAACACATTTGTGATTTTCAGTTATTATCTTCTACCACAGGAAAAATCTGCATAACTAAGTATGAAGAAGGAAAAATTAAATATTAGGTAGTCAGCTATGCATGCTTGCAAAATCACCTGCAAAGAAGGTTCACGTATATGACAGAGACTCCTTTGCATCCCTATGAATCTTCACTTCTGGTATCCAGTTCTTTCCCATCTTTAACTAGACACTTTCTGACCTGTGTGATAAATATAATTTCCCATCAATTTAACTTGTGATACCCATGACTAGACTGTAAAAGAATGTTGCAAGAAGACTGCTGCCCAATTAGTGTAGCCCCAAAATAACCACACATAAATTGTATTAATTACATCACTGCTTCGCCCATTAGCTCTAGCCTCTCATTAGCTAACTCCCACATCTTGATTTAACCCATTTCTATTAATCTGTATATCGCCACGTGGCAGTGGTTACTGGGAGAGATCAGGCAGGTTTGTCTCTGGTGTTGGGTCCAGGGCATCTCTCTCTCTCCTGACTCTGCCTTTCTTCCTCCCGGCATTCAGTTCTGTCTTCCCTGCTTACCTAAGTTCTTCCCAATCAACTAGGCAAAGGCAGTTTCTTTATTCATTAACCAATGAAAGCAACACATAAACAGAAGGAACTCCTACACAAAAATATATTTTAATTTCTACCTTGAAGCTTTTATAAAGATTCATATTATTCCCAGTAAAATGTTGGATAACAAATATTTATTTGTGAGTGTATGGATTATGGCACAGTGGTAGAGTTCTTGCTTAGTCTTGTAAGCCTTAAACTTGATCTGTAACAAAATAAAATTGTGAAAGTTCACCTAAGCATATTCAGATTTTATGGATTATACAACTAAAAATCGTCCCAATAGTCTGCCCAGTGGTTACTCTGTGGAGAATACACTGATGTGTGATTGATGTGGAAGGGAGATACTTACTGTGTGCAGTACCAACACCAAGAAGGTGATCATGGGGTATATAAAAAACCAAACTGAAGAAGCCAGGCAGAACAAGCAAGTGTGCACTACTCCTCCATAGTCTCTGCATTGGTTATTGCATCTAGATTCCTGCCCTGAGTCTGTTCCCATCATTATTGATTTCAACTGTAAGCTTAGGAAAAACACTATTATTCCTAGGCTGCTCTTTGACCATGGTGCATTATCCCACTAGTAGAAAAGGTCTTTTTTCACTCTCTTCACAGATGGTAAGAGCCAGAGGGTTCAAGAACATTACAAGAAACAAATAACCTGTATCATAGGGACTCACAGAGTCTAAGAATCAGGAAGTCTGTTTATGTAGAGGAACATACCTAAGGCCTCTGCATATATGTGAGAGTTGTGTACATTGATCTACGTGTAATTTTTCTAACAATGGGAACAGCAGCTGTTTATAATGCTTTCGCTGCCTCTTTGGAACCTAGTCCTCATGTTGAATTGCCTTGCCCAGACATAATACAAGGAGAGGTGCTTAGTCTTACTGCAACTTAATATGCCCGGTTTCATTGATACCCATGAGAGGCCTGCCCCTTTCTGATAAGAAACAGAGGAGAAGTGGATTGATATGGGTACAGAGAGAAAGTAGAAGAAAGAAATGGGAGGAGATAAGGGAGAGGAAATCATGGTCAGAATGTAAAATAAATAGATAAAATAAAAAGTATCTTTCTATTTCATTAATTAATTATTAATTAAAAATATTCAATTTTGGAATGCTTCATAATATTTCTTTGAATATTGGTGTGAAAAGGGATAAAGATTAATTACATTCATAATCTGAGGAAATAGCATTTCAAGTAGTCTAAAAGATGAAAAATCTGTGTCTGTTTGTGTATGTGTGTTTTCATATGCCTGTGAAGGTGTATGTGTGCCTGTGTGTGTGTGTGTGTGTGTGTGTGTATGTGCAAGTTAGAATGGCATAGAATATAGACATGATATTTGTTGTGTTTATCTGTTGAAAAGGAAGGTTGAGACATCACTTAAGTATGTTCAGAGAATGAAAAACAATATAAAAGATGTATGGGAAGAATGGCACAAATGAGTAAGATAATTTTAAAAAACTTTTCTTCTTGAAACATCAGAATTTGAACATTATTTATTATTTCTAAGTATTCACTTTTAAAATGTATCTTTCAGTATTTTAATTTGACTATCATTCTATGTTTCAATAGGATAATATTTCAAAATTGCAAGGAATTAAAGGAATATAAATGAGTTATTCTAAAATATGTTTTTATTTCAGAGAGATTCATTATAGTTTATAATAAATAATTGTCAAAATGATTTTACTAGAGTCAATGATTACTGGAAATTTAAGTGTATAATGACATTTACTTTCAATAATTTCCAAATGGATAAAACATTTTCCTATTCACTTGTTTTTTATCTCATTTAAAGAATGCATATGTGTGTATTAATAAGTACATATGTGTGCAGGTGTCTTAATAGGGCATAAGAGAGCACTGGATCCCTCGGAGCAGTAATTACAGGTATGATATATGATATGTATTAAATGTGCTATGATCTGGACTCATTCCCTTATAGTTGACCATCAAAGAATTTTAATTACTGAGCCATTATCTATCTATCTATCTATCTATCTATCTATCTATCTATCTATCTATCTATCTATCTATCTATCTGTAGTAAGGAGTTGTGGGCTGCTTCCCGCCACCCGGCTCTCGGCCACCTGGCTAGTTTATGCCCCGAAATAACAACACACAAATTGTATTCTTTTAAACACTGCCTTGCCCATTAGTTTCAGCCTCTTATTAGCTAATTCTCTCATCTTAGTTAACCCATTTCTAATAATCTGTGTAGCACCACGAGGTGGAGGCTTACTGGGAAGATTCTAACCCATGTCCATCTTGGGCCAGAGCTTCATCATGCCTGCCTAACTTCCCTTCTTCCCAGCATTCTGTTCTGTCTACTCCACCCACCTATGTTCTAACCTATCAGGCCAAGCAGTTTCTTTATTAATTAACCAATGAAACAGCAGATAGATAGAAAAACTCCTACTCTATCTATCTATCTATCTATCTATCTATCTATCTATCTATCTATCATCTATCTATCTATAATGGGGGCCATCTATAGGTAAGGCTCTTTTAAACTTCTGACCTTTTTTGTCTCTATCTCCCAAGTTCTGAGATTTTAATGTATGTCATTTGTTCTTAAGCTAATTTTTTTAAAAATAATTTCTGACTATATCAAAAGTCTTTAAAATAAGATTGTTTGAGTTATATAATATAAAGGATATCTGACTAGACAATAAAATTAAAAACATATAACCAGGCTTTAAGGCTTGGGTTGCAGAATGTGCTATGATATGATCAGCATTTATAAGTGATCTTTTATTATAATAAAAGATAATAGAAGTTATAAATATGGTTACGTGATAGTCACACATCTTGAAAAAAATACCTGAATCCTTCATCCTTGAGTGTGGTAAGATTTTTCTATCGCTTGTAAAAAAAATGAGCCAAAGATGTAAATGTGTCAAGTTATTTGAGTTGTTTGAATTAGAAATATTGAAAAAGGCCTGAAAGATTTGGATAGGATTGAAAACACTGTGTTGTAATTGAAAGAAATATAATTTGCAGATGTCAAATCACAAAGACAAGATAATTATTTACTTTAAATTTATTTTTATATCTTTACCTCTAAACATTGCCTGCCACAAAATAACATTTTTTTAGTTTTGAAAACTTCAGATACTATAACAAAGCAAGAGTTTTTTGAATATATACTTATATTCAAGTGACTATAACATTATCACTGAAGTTCAATACTGAAGAATTCTCTTGGAACTGGTTGAAATTCTAAGAAGAACTTTATTAGCTTGAAGCTTATTTCAGGGGAAGTTTTGAAAGAGTTTTACAAATCATTTTCTTAGTTTCAACCAAACCTTGAAGGCTTGAATTTAATTGAAAATGTTAAAGTTTCATTTCAGGCTTCAGAGATCTGATCTGAGAAGAAGGGCACAATTTAAAGACAATTACATTCTTTTCAATGTAATATGAAATAATTCTTATTTTCAAATTACTCATTTCCATATTAGATCACTTTGAGATAGCGACTGGTAAATAGTATGCTTCTGACATGAATACCTTTGGGTACCTTAAAAGGAGCTATATGTTAATCAATTCCCCACCGCATGCTGACTTTCTAATGAAGAATGATGCTTTTCTTAAATTCAAATAGACCCAGTGCTCTGACCCTACAGATTGATTCTAACCATAAAACCATTTATCTCTGGAGCACAACTTCAGCGATATGGAAGCCCCAGAGTCAGTCCCAAGGCTGCCTGCCACACAAGGCTTACTTTGCTAATCTATTGCTGTTTTTTTTCACACACCTTTGACTTAACCATGTGAATCCCATTATCTGCAAACATAGTATGAATATTTCTATTATCTGTTCTTTGATGGGCTCTATAAATTTTCAGTCCCATTTGTTTCAGTGGATTGTTTCCAGGATGAACATATACAATGATCCATAGCATAACAATATTAAGATATATAGTCTGACAATGATTTCTTTACTGTTTATTATCAAACAAAACCTGTGCACAAATATTAAAGGACAAATGGGGAACCTAAACAGTGTCTCTCAATTGACTACTGGACAGATGACAGAATCCCTGTAACAACAATTTATTAATATATTTAAAGAATTGAATATTTCAGGTATACTACATTTGACCTATAATTTTGAAAATTAACCATCATAGGCCAATATTGTAGTAAAATAGTAATTTAATGCATCAAGTTGACTGTGCTATGGCATATGTAGATATATGGTAAACAGGAAAAGTAATGTTTAAAAAAGTGTGGATTTATAGTTAAATGAATTTAGAGACATAGTATGCATGAGGCACAACCAATTATCAAAGTGAAGAACTTAACAGACTTCAGACTAGACCTGTAGAACACAGTGAGATATATTTAAATTAATCAGAGTTTGAAGGGTAACTGTTTTTATATCACTTGTAATTTAAGATTTTTCTTCTATGTGAAACGGTGATTTTGATTTGGAGATTGGTGTCATCCTACCAAGCATTCATCTGTGCCTGGAGAAAGTGATTTATATCAAGGAGGAGATTGTGGCTATTGCAAATAGATATTAGGTTTCTGCTAAATAGCCTCTAAATGTAACCAATGGGCTTCCAGAGCAGAGGACTAGTGCACCCTGCCCTATATCAACATTGCTACCATTGAGAAATCTACTTCTAGAATCGCTCCTTTGTTGACTTCCTTTAGTCACAAACTCATTATTACTATTAATACTATTTAAAGGCTGACAGCTACTAAATTTACATATTCCTCATATTTTGACTTATTAATTTTGACTGCTATGCTTGATGTATTAAAAATTCATTCCATGGCTTCTCTACACATATTAAGATCAGAGCACTCCCAAGCTGAGAAAAAGGTAATGTACTTTTGAACATGAATAAATCTGGAGTAATGATGCACCCCACTAACATTTCATGTTATATAAATACAACTGTATATTCATGATAAAACTGTTCTCATCATCTCACTGATTATCATTGTCTTTTGCTTGTATTGTCAACAGTTATCCGCACATGTACTCTATACTAATGACCAAAAATACTTGAATTCAAATGTCTCTTCATGTATTATTTTGAAATCTTTGGTACATCTCTAAGTTCAAAATCCTAATAAAATAATATGTTCTGCTCTTTTCCAGTTTTTTTTTGTAGACATGACTATCATCTATATTCTTTTTATGTAGCATAGGCAGGACTTCATTTCAATATCTGCATATAAGAGTATGATGTATAATAAATTTTAAAAATGTTGCTATTTTCTCTGTATTGTCTATGAAATAATATTTGAGATTCATATGAAATATTTTATGTTATTGTTACCTAATATGGAAATAACCAGGTTAGCTTGAAGATCGACAAATACATTTTATTTATTATAAGGGGAAAACTTATGCCACAGGCACAGAAAATCCAGGGTCTGCTTGACCAAGCAAGAAGCTACCTGGATGGTGCACAAGTTTTTATCTCCTGGTTTCAGAAAGCTACACCTAAACTACGTTTCACCTCTTAAAGATTTTTGGTTAACAAGGCTTTCCCCATCAATGTCATAGTAGAAAATTTAAAAATAATGGATAAAATATAACCCTATGCTTTAGGAAATGATGCACCAAAAGTTATAAATATTATGCTCTACAAAACAACAGTGATCTGAATTCAGTACCTGTATTCTTCTAGGGCACAGTACTGATTACTGACTATCATGAACAGATAAATTTTAATGGTTTATCACTGGCACTAAGATATTCTGGAGGCTTCGGATATTTGTAGATGCACTAAATAGCATGAAAGTTATAAAGGTTTATTTGTGCTTACCAGTTAAAGCCGACCATGTGTAACTTTAATTAAATGTGGTAAAATGTGTTTTCTTAATGCTGCAGGGTAATTGGAAAAGATAAAAGAATGTTTGATAATGAAATGTATTCTTTTTTAACCTAGAGACGAATGCAAAATATTATGACTCATATATTTAATATATTTTATTCATTTTAATATAATATGAATGTAGTGATATTAATAGAACTTAATTCCTACTAAGAATTTTCCATTTTGATATCAGTATTTTAGTAATTATTGTCATAATTGGCATACAGTATAACTAATAGCTATTCTAATTAAGGATTAGTTTATTGCCATACTCAATTTATTATTTTAAAATAAAGATAAATTTTGGGATTACTCAAAAAAAAAGTCTTACCTTGAAATGAGTAATCCCAGTTTATAAACTTTCATTTTATAAACATACTATTTTTTTTAACAATTTTAGTCTTTGAAAATTTGATTTAGTATATGTATATCCTACTCCTTCACTACCTCAGTTTCTACAAGACTTCTTAATCACCTAAGTTCATGATGTTTATGTTTCTTGAAAAAGAAGGCAAAAGAAAAAATCACTAAAAGCTATGAAGTCTAATTTGTATTGATCATGTGCTTCTAAACATACAACTACCCACTGACACTGCATTGGGGAAAACTTTTTCCCTGCCAGCAGCTATCCTTTCATCTTGGTCACAGTGGAACCCTGTGTCTACTTCCTTCCTTTTCACTGGACTTGCTTTTTTCTGATTTGAACTTGTGCATATCTTGTATATGCAAACATATGTGGATCTGCCTTGTTGTGTCTGGGAAATTATGCATTCTTAAAACCGCCCCCCATCTTTGATTCCTAAAATCTTTCTGCTTCTTCCTACACACAGAGAAGTATTATAAGATATCCCATTCAAGGCTAAGTACTTCAAAGACTCTCTTTCTAAATATTTTTTCCAATTTGATCTCTGTGTTAATTGTCACCTATGGCAAGAAGAAGCTGTTTTGATGAAGGTAACCTAATGCACTGACTTATGGGTAGAGCAATATGCCATTATCTGATATGTTCACTTAACAAAAATAGTCATAGTAGATTTTCTGCTGGGAGCATCATCTATCCAGTCTAAAGTTCTTGGTTTGATTAACAAAATCAAATATTGGATCTATCTCATGCAGTGAACATTAAATCCAAAACAAAAATAGTTGGGTACCTCTAGACTGAGAGAGCACTTTCACTTCCCGGCCACTCAGACCAGAATAATCACTCAGAAACTATATTAATTACAACACTGCTTGACCAACAACACAGACATATTCCTAAATAGCTCTTACATCTTAAATTAACCCTTTTCTATTAATCTATGTATCACCAAGAGATTTAGGCTTACTGGTAATGTTCTTGCATCTTTCTCTTTCAGAAACTACATGGTGTCTCTTGGATTCCTCCTGACTCCACATATCTCTGTCAAAGAATACTGCCTGGCTTTAGTTTGCTAAGCAATTGGCCTAAATAGTGTTATTTATCAACCAAAAAAAGCATCTCATATATAGAAGGACATCCCACATCAAGATACCCCTCTCAAAAGCCTGCTACTTTTGTGCTAGTAGGCATACCTAGCATGAAGGTTGTTATTATAGCTCATACAGTTCTTATCTAGGTGGTATTGATGGCTATATTTTCCCTCAGGCAGTATTTACAGTACTTTCTAACAATAAGAACTCTATCAGTAGAGGTGAAACTCCAGCTCAAGTCAACTAGATGTTATATGTTGTAAGTATGTTGCATTTTCAAGAATTACATCTTATCATGGAATCGTAGAGGGTAACAAATATCTTAGCAATAATCAATAGTGTTTTAGAGATCCTTGGAATTCTTTGGCAAAGTACTCAAGAGGATGTAACCCATTCATAGTGCTGGGGGGTTCTATTTAGTATCATATGATGCTTAGGTGTTGTTTTGTCTTTTCAATTATGTGGTGGCTTAATGTAAATTTATTTTATATATGCATGCATTTTGGGGTGTTTCTATTGTCATGGGTTTCTGTATGTGTTTTCAAAAGAACTTTAGTGTTAGCTTTCCTTCATATATGCAGTTCTCTACCCTGCTCTCTCATCATCCACCTCTTTTGCTACTCATGTTCTAATTTAATTTCTATTTTTTAATAAAACTAACATCTATATCCCACTCCTTGGATAGTCTTCATCTCTTCCACAGGTATTACTATCCACTTAAGCTCATGAAAAAACACAGTTACCAAATAGAATCTACCATTTACATGTTAAGAAAATGAGTAATGTTTGTCTTTCTTGATCTGAGTTATCTCACTCAGGATGATTGTTTGTACCCTATTCATTTACTTGGCTATTTCATAATTTGCATTTTATAACAGCTAATTAACCTTCTGTTGAGTACATGTATTACATTTTCATTGTTCTTTCAACCCACCAAAGTGAGGAAGGCATAGCAGCACGAACATAAGTCTCCCAGGGAAAATGAGGAAGCAGGAAGATCATAGAGCAACCCACACAGGAAAGGCAATATGAGAGCAAGTAGAGCCAGGTTATAGGGTCTCAAAAGTTTCCTGAGGGCATACTTACTCTAGCAAAACTGCACCTTCTTATAGACCCATAATCTTCCCAAATGACACAAAAAACTGTGGACCAAATGTTCAAATACATGAAACTATGGGGTACATTTCTCACTCAACCCACCACACTTATAGACAAAAATCCTAATTTATCCAGTGTCAATCATTATTTACTTGAAATAATTTTAATATTAATATTTATAGTGATATTCTCTATTATCATTCTATATTCTTGAAATTTTTATGCAACTCTTGGTGACTTTAACATCATCAATATTAGCATCCTGTTTTCTAGAAATAATCTCTTCAAGTCAGCATGATATATATATATATATATATATATATATATAACATTTTATTTTATGTATCGTAGAATCCCTTCAGCCTTTACCCATTTTTTAATTCCAAAGCCATTTATGCATATTTTAGTTGTTTATTGTTGGCACACCACACACTAGTGCCCAAATCAATATTAATCATAGTGCTCCAGAGAAGCAGGTCCAATAGAAATGGATTTAGATGCCAAAATTTAGAATTCAATTGTTACATAGTAGTAAATATCAACCAATTTGCTTTATAGAATACATTTATACAGTGTTGAGGGCAAGCAAGAATGACCTCTCCAGTGCAGGTCATCAGTGAAGGAAGGAGAAGTTGATTTTAGACTTGAGACAGAAAGAAAGACTTCTACTTAAGAGGCCTCAACGTTTGCTTCATAAGGGCACAAACCATGCCTATGTTTTCAAAGTTAATTTCTTCCACATATTCATACTTTACCACATCCATAAAATACTGTTTAATAACCTCTTAAGTCAGTGTGTGATTCAATAACACAGGCTAATGAGGCAGGAGAGACGGCTCAGTAGTTGCAAGACCTCTCATTGTTCTTCCAGAGGATTGAGATTTGGGATCCAAGAAACACACAGTTATCACAAGAGTCTGTGGCTCCCATTCTAAAGGATTTGACACCCTCTTTTGCCCTCCACAGGCACTGTATATACATGGTACACAGGTATGCATGCAGACAAAATGCTCAGACATGTAAACTAAGTAGATATTTGAAAATCATTAGCTAAGCTATTCTTGAAAAGTTGATGAATAAAATTATCTACACATGAATATGTAAATTGTGCTTCTCTGATTTTATGTGGATAAATATTTTATCTGCATGTTTCTGTGAACTATGGGCATGCAGGAAACACAGGGCATTGTGAAGGAACAGGTTTTCTCTTTTTAACACATAGGTTCTGGGTCTCAAGAATGATAGCAAACAAGAGTATGTACCCACATATCACACATTTGATAAGTTGTTCATAAATTTTCACATGGTATCCATGTTCAGAAAAATTAAAAATTATTATAAAGCTAAATATTACTATATGTGGTATATTCTTTTTTTGCATCTAAAATTAAACTTATAACGAAAGTTTAACTTCTTCCTTTCCAATTCGAATCCCCTTGATCTCTTTATGCCGTCTTATTGCTATTGCAAAACTTCAAGCACTATATTGAAGAGGTATGGAGAATATGGACAGCCTTGTCGTGTTCCTGATTTTAGTGGAATGGCTTTGAGTTTCTCTCCATTTAATTTGATGTTAGCTGTCGGCTTGCTGTAAATAGCTTTTATTATATTTATGTATGAACCTTGTATCCCTAACCTCTCCAAGACCTTTATCATAAAAGGGTGTTGAATTTTGGAAAATGCTTTTTCAGCATCTAATGAAATAATCATATTTTTTTTCTTTCAGTTTATTTATATGATGGATTACATTGATAGATTTGCGTATGTTGAACCAGCCCTGCATTTCCGGGATGAAGCCTACTTGATCATAATGGATAATTTTGTCTTTATGACCTAAGCCTAAATGTTGTGAGTGTTTTGTTTATTTAAAATTTGATGCTGGATGATTTCCTATTCAGGCTACTCCTGCCTTTAGTTTTCGAGTTCCTAAGTTCTGTCTGGTTTTATATTCTGTGAACTGGCACAATCCAGGTAGTCTTCTCGTTCTCTTTCCTTAATTTCAGGTGCAGGCCAGTCAAAGAAATTTAATCATTTGTGCTTTCCATTATGTTCTTAAAAGTCCTCATATCATTTTAGTAATCGGAATAAATACTTCTACATTATCATGATTTTCTTGGGATACATGATAAATATAAAAGAGTCAAGTTTATGAGAAAATATTGAAAGAAAGAGAAATTTAGTAATTATCTACTTAGAGAAGAAAGAAATTATATGTTTCAGGTCATTATATATTATTCTCAGTAAATCAGGACAAGAATTCAAGTAGTTAGTTACATTATACTCATGGGCAAGAAAAAGAAGAGATTATTTGCATACTTGCTGGTGCTAATGCTCAGCAGACTACTTTCATTCCATCATCAATAAGCAAGTATTACTATTATTATTTCCATATGCCAATGTGGAAACTGAGGTGGTTGAGCATATTACTATGCTGAAAGAACAGAGGACTGAAAGTACATTGGAACTCAGTGGAGTGAAATATTTTGTGCTTTCTTTTCCTCTAAAGACAACCACTGGAATCTATTACCTCCCCAGTTATTACAAAAGCACATTTCTAATCTATAATAAGAGTTATTGTCAACCTAAGTACATTAGAAGGGATTTAATAAATGATTGCAGCTTATGAATGCGTCTCTGATGAGGAGACCACATAAATACATGAGAGTTATTAACAGCAAAATATTGATGTAAGCATTATAATATCATCAGAGCCATTCACAAGGAACAAACATAATTATGAGACTTCTTCGGTGTTTATGCATAGGTCTACTGATTCTTTATACTTATTTATTATGTTTATGTTTATTTTACCACTGCATGATTTAAAATGTAACAGTAGTGTTTCTGTAATGGCTATGCCCAGCCATGCTTTTAAAACTTTCCCTGTACATCCCATCTATTTTACTTGCCAAGAAATAAGCAGTTCATGTTATGCATAGAGGCACCTGACTGTGAAATGATTAATATTTACTCATTCATTATCTCAGGTACAGTAATTAGAAAAGTAGCAAGGTCAAACAAAAATCCATTAATCATTTGCATATTTCACCCTGTAAAATGCTTCAAACTATACAATTCATATCAGACATAACCTCAGATACATGGAAACATTGATTCTTGCAAGGGATATCTATAAATGAACATATGTTAAATAAAGTAAGGAGAGTCTGTAGTTTAAAAATAGCTTCCTGCTAGCCAATATTTTTTTAGCCAGTTAATCCAGTTAAAGTAAATCCTCCATGATTCTAGATATACCAAGAACATATCACTCTATCTCTCAGTACAAATATAGAGACTAGCTAAATTCTATTAATTTATTAATAAATTAATAAAGAAGCAACTTTGGCCTGTCCCAGAGCAGAATATACATAGACAGAAAAACTAAACTAAATGCAGGAAGAAAGAAATTGGTATCAGGTAGATGCCTTGTAGCTGCCAAAGGAGAAAGACACGAGAACCTTATCAGTAAGCCACAGCCTAGGGGTGATATACAGACTAAAAGAAATGAGTTAAGATGTAAGAGCTAGCTAGGAATGGATCTGAGCTATTGGTCAATTAGTGTGTAGTTAATATATTTTTTGTGATTATTCAGGTCTGAGTGACCAGGATACAAAAGTGCAATTTCCAGTTACAAATGAGGTTTTTCATAGCAGCAAAAATGAAACTAGAATAGAAATTGGCAACAAGGAAGAGGGATGCTGCTGTAATTAATCTGAGCATATTCCTTCCGACATCTAATGTGGTTTAATCGAGTGTTCTTGTGAAAACATGGAGGATGGAAGTGCTGAGCATGAAGTAGACAATGGGGGCCAGAACAGCTTTCAAAAAAGGTGGAGATTTTGTCCTTAAATTGGCTAGGAGTCATCGATGCAATGTTTCAACTGAGAATCTCTGTGTGCTGTTTATAATTATGGTAAAGAAGCAGCACAATTATAAGAGATCCATAACAGTGAGGTTAAAATTTCTGTGCTACATTAGAATACGAGAAAATATTTCTGAAGAGTCAGTACACCTAATTTGATATTAATCTGGTTCAAGGCTACATCTTAAACATACACTGCACATGTTACTGGTTTTGAACATATGAGTGGGTCACAGAGAGTATGTGTAGTTTGGTTTATTGTGTTAGGGCAACAGTCTGCACAAGGGCCTAAGGGGCCATGGTTGTAGATGAGTCCCCACATGAAGTGAAGATCTTAGGACTCTTTTGAAGAAGATGTTGTTAGCTATTTCATGGTTTTTTATTTGGTAGTATATGATGTCAAGTTGTGTATTATACCTTCTTATCCTATGATCAACTCCATTTAAATCCGCTTAATACAAGTGTATGTTTTCAGAAGTGTCTACAATAGTAGACTTTGCCTGTTGGCTACCATACATAGCTCTAGAAGGTTTTATGCATGCTACAGGAGAATAAATATAATCAACAATCTATCATAGCTATGAACTTTGTGAGCATTAATAATGACTTGCCTGAAAGGTATGTGTTTTGAGGTAATACTGGCACAAATGGTAAGAGAGTAACTAATCACTTTATGATTGCATTTAAAAGCTACTGCATGAGACAGAACTCATACCTAATACTGCTAACAAGGGATATGCATCTAGATAGGTAATAGGCTTATAAGAAAACCTGTTACAATTATTCTGATAGGAAACATAGCAACATAGCAATAAAGTGATTCCTAATGACATAGACTAGAACTGTAGATCAGTACACTGTTCAAGCCTCGTCAGAGGAGTTTCTTCTTGCAGAAGGTAATTATCCTAGAAATTCACAACTAGGCAACATGTTCAATGTGAGAGATTTCTGAGTGCTTATCCCAGAATGGGATGTCTTTATCACACTCCATTCCTTTAAGACTCAGAGATCTATATAGAAGAAGAGACAAGAAGACTGTAAGAACCAGAGGGAGTAGACAATATTAAGTAAACCTAATTTTCCAACATAATAAAACATATTTGAACTCACAGAGACCCTGTGACAGACAAACTCAGGACAGACAAAATGTCTGCATGAAGCATTACAAGAGGTCACAAAGTCCCACACTAACTAAGAAGCCATTACAAACAATACCTCCTGGGAGAAGAAAACCATCTTTGTCCAACCACAGTCCAGGGCAAGTTCCATTTTCAGAAAATATTTGTCAAGGGAAATTAGATTCAGATGATTTTATTGGACCTTTTGTTTTGTGTGTGTGTGTGTGTGTGTGTGTGTGTGTGTGTGTGTGTGTGTATTGTAGAGAAAGAAAGAACATGGAGTTGAGTGAGTGGGAATGATGGAGGATATCACAGGAGTTGGGGGACAGGAAAGAATCTGATATAAACATACTGCATAAAATTCACAAAGAATAAATTGAAAAAGCAGTAAAAAATTAAAATTAAGAAAATAATAAATTAAAAGTTGGACCATTTTAAACTGATATAAAAGGGAAACAGATTAAAATCTCCTAAGACCCTGTTATAGCCACTATAAATTCTATAGTTTATATCTTATCAGTTGTGATGGCACATATTTATAGACAAAAAGAGGAAACACAAAAGAATTAAAGATAAGATGATGTGGGATTTCCCTCTGTAGGCTGTGATTACCATTAAAGAATAAAGAAACTGCTTTGGAGCTATAGTAGGGCAGAATAGAACTGAATGCTGTGAGAAAGAAGGGTAGAGTCAGAGAGAACCCATGTAGCCCCACTGGACAAAGACACCAGAACATTTTCTGGTAAGTCACACCCTCGTGACAATGCACAGATTAATTAATGGAGTGGGTTAAATTAAGATGTCAGAGTTAGCCAATAAGAAGCTAGAGCTAGTGGGTCAAGCAGTGATTTAAATAATAGAGTTTCTATTATTAGCAGACTAAATGGCCGGGAAATGGACAAGTGGCCTCTTTACTACAATAAGATTTTTGAAAATCAGGTCAATATAGTTGTGCATTGAAGGGAAACATGTAAGCCAAAGTAATACATACTTTTTAAACACAAATTCTGTAGGTTTTACTTTTCTAGAAAATTATAATATGATATTTATTTTAAAGATAATAATATGGTTTTGACATATATTGTTTTGAGAATACATTGCAGTATACAAACAAAAATTGGGCAATGAGGCTGTAAACACTATTGAATTGATATGAATATAAGACCATGATGATTCTATTGTTAGGAAAAGGGCAAATACTCGACTTGATATATGCTTTGAAGGCTTTGTAGACAGCATATGTAGTTTATCAGTGAAAGGAAAGTAAGATGATTTAAGATTTTGGTCTCATATTTGGAACAAGTAAAATTGTTTTATTAAGAAGGCAAAACTTTGAATGAGAATCAGTCTTTGATGACATTTAAGATTAAAATAGTAAATTTCAGATTAAAATAGTATATTTTGAAAGTAGATGTCAGAAAATGAGGTTTAAGCCAATGGAATGGGTGATTATGTTGGGCATTGAATAGATCTAGAATGATGGTATCAATGTTAGAGACTGGATGTGTAGACAAAAGATGAAATGATTGAAAAAACTTTGATGAGCAGATAATAAAGGTGAAGAGAGGGAACATGCTGCTGGATGCAGAAATGCCAGAAACTTACATATTTCTTAAAGTTCTAAGAATAATGTGTGTAGAAGGAGACTGCTTGTTCTCTTCCCAGTTGCCCAGGCCCAAAATAAGCACACAGAAACTATATTAATTAAAACACTTCATGGTCTATCAACTTAGGCTTCTTATTAAATAACTCTTACATCCTAAATAAACCCATTTCTATTAATTTGTATTTTACCCCAAGGCTTGTGGTTTACCAGTAAGTTTTCAGGGTGAATGTCTGTCCCCTTAGGCAACTACATGGTACCTCAATTCTGTCTTCTTTTCTCATTTATCTCTGCTTGAAATTCCTGTCTTGCTCTATTCTGCCCTGTCCAAGAAATTTCTTTATTCATTAACCAATACAAGCAACACATATACAGAAGAACTTCCCATACCAAATGTGGACATTTCAACAAAATAACACTTAAACGGTTGCCAAAATCAATGTCAGTAAGACATAGAATGAAAGGGAACCTTTGGCTGAAACCTAAGAGAGAAAATTCCGTGGGTAGGGTAACATCCTGTCTCAATTAAGACAGGAGAAAATGTTTTGTGAAATGGGTCTGAGCTCAGTGAAGAGTTCTCTGCTTTAGGGAGAAGGCAAAATTAGGAAGGTCAAGGAGTGAAAATTTACAATGAAGCAAGAAATCCTTGAATTATAAATACATATACATATCTGAATAAAGTTTCTTCATGTTTAGACTGAGAAAGCAGGAAATAGGCAGTTCTGAATTTAATTCTGAATATGCCTTTAACAGATCAATAAGTCACAAACTAGACTATTACTAAGTTTATAAACATGGAATGACGGTTTTATGTAGTAATTCTGATACCTCAAACATATTATTCACTAATTTCTTCAAATTTCCTTGAAAGACTAATTCCTTGTAAACTGAAGAAAGGGATGTTAGATTGTTCTACATATATATCTACATATCTACTCAACATATTATTGCCAGTGATAAATGAGACTAATTTGGAAGATGTATGCATAAATGGCTAACTAATATTGTTTCTTTCTGAAATAATGTAACCATATTTCTGCTCTGTGAGATACATGAAAGTTTGCTATCATACCTCTGTTTCAGAGTAATACTATGTTTATTTTTGACAACATTTAGCATTCCTCTGGTAGAGGTACTCCATCTTGTGTATATTTAATATATTTATTCAAGTATCATGATTTTAAAACAGAAAAGCTTTCTGGTAATGGAAATAGAATTATTTATAGTACCAGGATATATATAACAGTTAACATTATTAGACAACTATGTATCTCTTACAATAGAGGTTTTGTGAAGATTATAATACAATATCTGATGTTATTTTTTTATTCATCCTCAAATAAAACTAGTATCACTGATCTTGATCTAGGAGTGTGGATAAATCTTTAATAGATACCCATTGATATTATGTATTTCCCTAGAGAATTAATTTTATAGAACAAGTCTTACATGAAAGAAGTACTTTGGAAGACTGGATGTTCTAATCCTTCTCCATTATATATACTCTGCTAGTGAGTATTTTCTTCAGCCTCCTTTGATGCATCGTCACATAATGTGTTTCCATGAACAGACTCATCAGTTACTGACTTGTCTCACTGCTGTAATAAAATATATGAGAAAAAGGAAGTTAAATGAGAAAGGGTTTAGTTTGACTCATGGTTTGAGTTAGTCTTAATGATTGGAAAGTTCATAAAAGGCATCTTGTAACTGTAATAACAAAAATATAATCTAATAGTTCATATCTTGGTGGAATAGGAAGAAGGAAAAGAATGCTTCCTCCACTTGGATTTTTCATTTTTACCCTTTATGTTTAGACAAAGATCTCAAATATTAGGTTTGTGCCTTCCACATTCAGGGTAAGTCACATCTCCTCAGGTAAATCTCTTTGGCAACATTTTCAAAGACTTGTCAGGGATGCTATTCACTCATGATTCTGAATCCATTCTAGTTGATAGTAAAGAGTACCCATTACAGACAATAATGACTACATGTAAGCATAAACTCCAAAAGAACTTGCATACGAGGACTCTCAATTTGGAACCCTTAGGATTCTTTAATAACAAAGGTGATGATTTAAACGAGAATGGCTTTTATAGGCTCATGACTTCAAATAGTCCCCAATTCACAGTGTCTCTGCCCTGGTGAGGGACAATTCTTTATTCTCTCATATATATACACACACACACACACACACATACATGTATATTATATATATATATATATATATATATATATATATATATATATATATGTTTTTTTTCGAGATAGGGTTTCTCTGTGGCTTTGGAGCCTGTCCTGGCACTACCTCTTGTAGACCAGGCTGGTCTCGAATTCATAGAGATCTGCCTGCCTCTGCCTCCCAAGTGCTAGGACTAAAGGCGTGCACCACCACCGCCCGGCTTCTCTCAATTATATTTTAAATAAATGCTGATTGGCTGGTAGCCAGGCAGGAAATATAGGTAGGAAAACCAGACAGGAAGTAGAGGTGGGGCAATGAGAACAGGAGTATTCTGGGAAGAAGGAAGCTCTTTCTGTAGTTCTGCCCAGACACCGCAGAAGCAAGATTTGGCCTGCCCCACTGAAAAAGGTACTGAGCCATGTGGCTAACATAGATAAGAATAATGGGTTAATATAAGTTATAAGAGTAAATAAGAAGCCTGAGCTAATGGGCCAATCAGTTTATGATTAATGTAGAATTCTGTGTGGTTTTTTGGGGACTTACTAGCTGTGGGAACCCCAACAAGCAGACCCTCATGTTCCACTGCCCTCCACATCAGTCATCAGTCAAGACAACCTCTCAAAGACACGACCACAGCCCAGTTTGATATGGGAAATCCCTAAGTGGAGATTTTCTCCAACTCTAGGCTGTGTCAAGTTGACAGATGAACACATGCAGGGCAGAAGAAGCCTTATCTAAAATGAAATATTCCTTAAATCAACTTGTCAACTACCAACCACTTATTTAGCTATTTAGATCTCTCAGTAAATAGCTGCCCTACAGATAACACCACCATAGGAGATACCTCAATATGGTTAGGCCTGAATAATCAAAAACAAAATAACATAGATGTTTTAAGTCACTAAATTTTGTTTAACTGTACAATTTATAGTATAATAAAATGTGTTCCTAAATTATTTTGTTTTGTAAACATAGTTAACATCCATTTTTCTTTCCATATGCCACATATTTAAAAAGGAATATATAGAAAATGTTAACTTAAACTTTAAAAAATAAGACCTATTTAAAGAATTTTTTAGCTCAATAAAATCAATAAAAATAATATTTTAATATAGAGATACAATCTTCCTTATACGAACAAAATACAAGGCTTTTCATACTGTCTTTTCCTTTAATATTAAGAAAGAGAGCAGCATAAAAGTTTTTGTACAACATAGAAATTATTGCAACAGGGCCTGGTAAATTTATTTTAATGAAATATGAAATCAAACTAAAAAATGATTTTGATATGAATTATCTAATATTAATCATTTGTTAAACTTTGATAATATTCTTAGAAATTAATTATTCTTGAAAGCAAAAAGAAATGTAATTTGTCAAAAATTTAAAGATTCTGTTTTTCATTTTTTTCCTTTGTAATGCTCTTTATTTTTTTATTTTTTTAATTGAAAATTTCTGCCTCCTCCCCGCCTCTCATTTCCCTTCCCCTCCCCCCTCCACTCCCCCTCCCTCTCCAATCCAAAGAGTAGTAAGGGTTCCCTGCCCTGTGGGAAGTCCAAGGTCCTCCCCCCCTCCATCCAGGTCTAGGAAGGTGAGCACCCAAACAGGCTAGCCCCTCCCCCCCAAGCCAATATGCGTAGTAGGATCCACATCCAGTGCCATTGTCCTTGGCTTCTCAGCAGCCCTCATTGTCTGCCATGTTTCCTTAATTTTATATAAAAAAACACAACCAAAATAAGGCTATATCTAAAGCATTTTACATATTTATTTGTTTATTTAGTTACCTTTTTATTTTTTCAACAGGAAGAATACCTTCATTGATCAGCATATTCTACTGTTTTGATAATACTGCAGCTTTAGCAATAGTTGACAAGTATCTCAAAGCAACTAAATATGTTGAGTAGTTATAAAAGCTGTTCCTACTGTGTCTTGCTTGTTCTTCCTTCACTCAGTCTTAACGAAGAGGATTTCTGTGGTGACCTTGGGTGATGAGAATCCTGGTCTGTCAAGGAGAAACAATTTTTTTCTACTTTATCTTTGCTTCCACTGAGTAAATTCATATGGTGAACTAAAAACTGAACTCTGTCAGCAGACCTGGATACTGTATTATTGTGAAACATTGTCCTCTAATTCTAAAATCTTTTATGGCATAGTGTCAGTTTAATGAGTCTGATGCTTCAAAACTGTGATATATTCCCCAAGACCATTAGGTCAACCTACAATAATTTACCATTCACCTAACATGACTCACTTTATCTTTCCAAGTAAAAGGGGGCATGCAAGTTTCTAAATCATGTTAGAAGGAAAATCATCATGTTTCTATGTGCTCTCTCTCTTGGAACTTTAATGACGTATTCTATTAATTTTCTCTCCTGTTATTCATTCTATCAAAATTTCAGAGGTAGCAGGGGAAATTTATCTTTTCCTCTATACTACTGTTTAACAAGTAGAAAAAATACAGCTTTCATAGAAAAGAAAATAAGCTTTTTCAAAAGAAAATAAATTATACCTGTTCCTAATAAACATCCTCCTTTATCTGAAGGAGATAGGAGACCCTGTAGATTGCCTAAAACAGAAAACAGAAGGTATCATCAAAACAAGCAAAGAATAAATTTGGGGATATATCACATATTTTAGTACATGTATGTTTATCTCTTCCATAAGTGAATACTATTAATTATATTGCACAAATTAGACAGACTAAAAGTAAAAAACTTGAAAGAATTAATAAATCAAATTAAGTATTTTAAAGATATGATATAATAAATATTATATGATATAATGACCCCTCTCTTTATTAATATCTAATTTTACTTTACTCATTTCTTTTCTTCCTATGATGACATAGAATGACTTAGGGTCTATAGGTACGAAGAGCAAGAGCAGTAAATGATAGAAGCATCAATACTTTACATTACACACATCACACACTCATATGAACCACACACACCACACTGTGCACACACACACACACACACACACACACACACATCACCACACACAAAGCACATATTCACATACACCACACACATACCTCATGACACAACACACACACACAAACATAAGAAAGAGAGAAAACAGAAAGTAATTTTAAAAATACAGAGAACAGATAATCGTTAACTTATATAGGTAATATACTTTTATTTATAATTTTATTCATATTGATTGAGCTCAATGTTCATTATACTTTATATTTCCAAACATGCACACAGATTCCACTGATTAAATCCAACATATCCATGTCCATTACCTCCTCTCTAAGCCCTTATTCAACACTAAGTTTAGCTACATGATAAGAACAGCCGTGAATCAGTTTATCTTTTTCTGTGTGGCTTATTCACCTAATATTATGCTTTGCAGCTCTGTTTTGATGAGAATGGCAACATTTCATTTTTCTTGTGTCTGAATAGTATTTTATATTGTATATATATCACATCTTCTTTCTCTGTTCATCTATTGATAGTGTCTGTCTGATTTAAATTCTTAGCTTTTGTGAACTAGTACAGCAGGAAACATACATATGCAGATATCTGATATGCTAATTTATCTTCATTTGTATATAATTACTCAGGCATGGGATATCTATATCACTCTATAGATCTGTTTTTTTTTTAATTTTTTGAGGACTCTCCATACACTTTTCCATAATAGCTATACAAATTAATATGCCACCCAGCAGTTGATAATCATTTTCTTGTAACATAGCCATCACATAGTGACTTACTTTTTTTATAATAGCCATTGTAAGTAGGGCAATATGAAAGATCCATATAGTTTTCTTTACATTTCCTAAATAACTAATGATTATGAGTAGTTTTTCATCTATTTGTTTGTTGTGGACATTTAAAATGTGGTGTGTTGCATATAAGTTTATGGTGTGGTGTACATGTGTATTTGTGTGATGTGGTATGTGTGTGTGGTGTGTATGCATATGAGTGTGTGTTCCTTTTCTATAGACAAACTACTATATTTTTGGTTTGACTAATAGCTAAGAGAAAGATCATGTATACAAGACTTTATATCTACTCAACCCTTCTTATTGTACTTAGAAAGAGATTTATTTTATTTTCAAAGTAGTTTGAACATAAAATGTCGCTTGTAGGGTCTCATATTTGATACTTATCCCCAGATGTGTAGTTATGGTTTGTCAGAAAATGAGACTTTCAGGAGGTGGAGTATAGTTAACAGAAGGAGAATAATAGATGCAGGCTTTGGGTGCCTACTGTCTTTCCCTGGTCTTTGTTACATTCTCTGCCTTCTATGAGACCTTACATTCAGTCCACTGTGATGCCAAGAGACATTACCACCTGCTCAGATACTTTGAACTGAGCCAATCCCCATGCCAGTCTAGGCACATGGACTGAAATGTTAACTCAAATAAATCTTGGATACTTAAGTTTCTAGATACTTTGATCATAGTGACAAATAGTTACTAATACATTTGAGAGGAACAAAATCAGTCTTGCACCCATTTATCTTTCAAATGCAAATAATGCTTGTCCCTAGAAAAATACTACACATTTTTAAAGTTCCTTACATACATAAATATTTGGTTATCATGCATAATTTCAAAGAAAAAGTTGTAAATTTGTCACTTTGTTTATTTTACCTTGTCAACAAGGTGTGATCTGGAAACAAATTTCTTAAGACTTACAACATTTCTGATCAATTAGGACAATGGGAGCTTCTCATACTTTGGCTCTTTTGCTTCAGAAAGACGTAGTGCAGGCTTGCTGAATCATACATTAAATAGAGAGATATGGGGGATGGGAACTTTCTACTTTCCCATACTCTATGGGCCTTTTAAAACATGTTATGGTCAAATCATCCAAAAAACTGTGTCAAATAGGTCAATAGTTACTATGCTTTAAAACTACTATTTTTTTAAAAGAGAAATGATGACCTATAGGATACTGTTTTATAGCCTCAATCCTCCTTCTCTATAAAATGTGACTTATTCCCCTGACCTCAAGGTCAGTTGTCTTGGGTCTCTTTATATCTATGAGTGACCAAATTTTTGAGCTAAGAATCATATTATGTTAAGCATCTTTCTCCATGAGTACTTCTCATTCAGTTCTCGGCTGCTTAATTCAAGGAATATTACATTAGAAACACTTTAGAAATACTCAAAGGTTATAGCTGCATGGGTGAAGAAAAATGGTCTTACAGATAGTAAAGGACTAAGCCACATATCAAAACTAACGCTTGCTATGCTCTGCGAAGCAAAAGGGTTGCCCACACACTCTTTAGAGCTAGAATATAACTCACAGGGGAGGCATGAATTTTAAAAATCGCATATATCATTGATGTAGTAGTTCAAAATGTCCTTTTACGGTTTCTCCAGAAGTTTGTATTGCAGGAATTTATTCTTAAGATTTAAGTTAATGTAGATTTTGCCTCTTAAAGTGTAAGCATATAATTTATAATATCTATATATTATGGTACAGAGGTCTGTTTATTTCTATTTTCTTAGCTAATTATTATTTCTTTAATAAATGTGTATCATGATTTGATACTTCAAATGGTCTTTTAAGTACTATGGTACCTCAGTAAAATGATATGCACAAAGATCCTTATTCATGAATCGTACCTATAAATCATACTATGAAAAGAAAAAGCTGATAAAATCATGAATATGAAATGAACTTGAAAAAACATTAAAAACTCATGAAAGAAATTAAACAGATTATATTTATCGAATAGTCTTGTCTTATTAGATGTAATATTTGAGCTCACATCTAAATTGTTTGTAGAATTTAAAAAGATAAGAGCTATCAAATCTGTCTCTGGAAAGGAACAGACTCAGAATTTTTTCTGTTTTTTTCTTCCTTTTTTTCCTTGAATATTTCTGTTTCATTTAATACGGCAAGTATGATCCAGCAAAAAAAAAATCCCACTTCATCTCCTTTGAGAGCGTGACTCATGTCTAGCACATTCAAACATTATGAGCTCTATCCAGACTGGATAAAAAATCCCAGTTGAGTAGCAACTAAATTTAACCATGTTATATGCTGTAAGTATGTGGTACCTTCAGCAATAGGGATTTATCATTTTATCAATAAGAGGTGGAGGATAAGAAATAACAATGACAGAGTAGGCAGTAGGGGTCCCTTTGGCTAAGGATTCAAAAAATATAATGCATTTCTTGTATGTTTTTTAATTTGTTAGCATATGATGTCTAGCTGGAGCATTTTCTCCCTCATGATTTGGTGATTCCATTTAAATTCCTTTCCTATGTGTCTATATTTTAGGAAGTGCCTACAGAAGTAGCTTTCCATATGGCTTTCCAAACGGACTTTAGTGTTTTTTTCTCACTCTCCATTTCCTTCCTCTATCCAGCACTTCCATCCTTCCATACTTTTAAGTCCAACCTCAGTTTCCATTCCCTCCATTTGTCTCATTCCCCCACATGCCCTTGCCTCTCTAGAACCATTCTTCCACAGTTTCCCTTCAGGAAAGAGCAATCCTCTCAGGGTATCAACTGATTTTGGCAGGACAAGTTGCAATAAAGCACAATCCTTCCTTTCAAGGCTGGAAGAAGCAACACAACAGAAGGAAAATATCCCAAGAGTGGGCAAAAGAGTCAGCGAGAGCTCCTAATCCCAGTTTTGGAAGTCCCAGAAGAATGCCAAACTATGTAACCATAAAATACAGGCAGAGGAGCTAGCTCAGACCTGTACAGGCTTCCTGATTGTTGCTTCAGTCTCTGTGAAACCCTGTGTACTCTGCATAGATGATTCTGTGGAAAAGGCTCCTGTGGAGTTTCTCTGATCACTCATTCTCCTAAAATCCTTTCTTTTCTTCCTCTGGGTTCCCTGAGCTCTGCCTAATGTTTTTCTGAACTGCTCTGGACAGAGGCTTCATAACTTTATCGCTTTATAACACTATATCACCTTTTAATTATGTATTTATTCGTGTGTGTGTGTGTGTGTGTGTGTATACATGTGATGTGTATTGAGAGACCAAGAAGTGAGAGACAAACAGAGAGAGTTTGTACATGCACATGTGTATGTCTGCATAGGACAATGCAAAATGTTGGTTCCCCTGGGGTTAAGCTATATTGAGCTTTCTACTGTGGATCTTGGGAAGTGATCCTGTGTTCTCTGGAAGTACAGCAAGTTCTCTTAATTTTTGAGCCTTTTCTCCAGAGAATCCTTCAAATAAATTTTGCATTAACAAGAAGAGATCCAAAGATAATATTTTCAAACTTTCACTTATATTTTATAATTAATTTAGCTATCAATTAGAAACTGTACTTGCTACATACAAATTATTTTTAAAACATTTTCCAACTTTCCTCATGAATATAAGAGCTTTTTACTATATACATTGATCTTTTAGAAATTTCATTTTACAAGTTGAAGTGTATAGAATACACTTTCAATATATGATTTAGAGCAGTGTTTATAGACCATTCTCGGCATGCACAAAAGTGAATTCTTAAATAATTTATAGCAGCGGTTAGATCCTGAAAACAATTGGAGAACTAAAGATGTTTTCCTACTCAAATCGTTTCTACGTAGGCAGAAGAAAGAGCTGCCAAGACAACAGACTGTTAAGGTTCCTTTTCAATTTGTTAGGCACAGTGCTTCCTCTCATCCTTAAAAAAAAAAAAAAAAAAAAAAAAAAAAAAAAAGAAAATCCAGCTTCAAAGAAGTTCCTGAAGCATTTGCAATATGTGAAAGGTTGTAGCTAATAAACAGATAGAAGATAGGTAATCTTGCTGTATCTTTTCCTTTATTCAATACTCCAATGGATTGGATTAGGTCCCAGATTAGTTTTTCCAGTACACTTTATACAGCTTCCTAGATATTGAAAAGCACTGACACGGACACATTTTGAAATGATTAATAAAACATACAGGCTTCTATTGTTACTATCAAATTGACAAATCAAACTTACCATCTTACCATATAATTTGCTGTTTCTTATTTGTTTTGGTGATGTTTTAATGGAAATACAAAGAGGGAAATAAATAATGATTTGGAAATGTTTTCAAAGTCAAAGTGTACGAAGTAAAAGAAATTCAGTAGAAACCTATTATAAATTAAAATATTAGTAAAATATAAGTGTAACAAATAAAAATTTATATTTTAATAATACTTAAAAGACAAAGTAAAAACATTTCTAGAAATATGCCATGTTTGACCACAAGAAAACATGAAATAATATTAATTCGTTCAAATCATGAACTATAAAACTTGAACAATCTTCCTGTTTATTCTAGCTCTGCTTAATGAGACAAATTTTGTTTCTGGCTCACGTTTGTGTCTTTAGAATGACTGACCAATCTTTATATTTTTTGCTGTTGGCTTGACTAAATCTTGGCTTATCTTAAAATGCTTTGCTGAAAAACCTTAACTGACAAAGGAACTGTTTTCTCAGCCAAATCCTTCATCTCAAAACCTTTCCCCCATTCTTTTAGCATTTATATTAAAGAATTTATTATAAAAAACTCTTTCTCTACCCACTTGAAATATTTATTTCTTAGAGCTTAGCAATATAACCCAAGGATATGGGTGCCAGGTTCTGCTTTAGTTTCCACAGGACCATGTGTCCATGTTTTTGAGGAGAGTTTTGCCCTAGCTGTAAAAAGAACTGTAATATTAATTTCATTTCAAGTTAAGAAATGAATGCCAAGTAGAAAAACCACAAAGGTATTACTTAGACCCATATAGTTCCCTGCAAGTCCTATAGTCTTTCAATTTTATATGCTTCATCATTAACCCCCTTCCTGGTGTTTGTTTCTAGGGAGTAGAGTTCAAATTACATTGAAGTACATTTCACCTGTTTGTGTTGCTATTATATGAAGTAAAGAAATTTTTCTGGACAATCAATTATATACTCAATGAAATCCTAAACAAACATCTCAGGAAGCCATTTCATTAAAATTGAAATTGCCTTTTTAAAACATTTTGAGAAGTGCAAATAAATGACTTCAAATATATAAAAATAAATAAAATTGAAAACTAGTTGCATACATTATATTACTCCAAGTCCTCCAGCTATGATGATCCCAATGAGAAAACAGTCAGGTTAAGACACTCTCTTCATCTCCACACATTTCCTCCCTACCAGTACAGTGTAGAATCTCACTGGGCCTTCATCATCTCATTAATTTCCTGTATTCCTTGCTGACTTGTTAACCTTGACATACAGATCTTTACTTTTAGGAAAAAGAAAATGATCTCTTACCATTGGCTATGAACAATGGGAAAATTCTTAGGTTTCTACTGCTGTGATGAAATACCATGACCAAAGGAACTTGGGGAGCATGGGTTTATTTTAGCTTTTAGCTCCATGTTACAGTCCATCACTTAGAAAAGTCAGGACAAGAAATCAAACCAATCAAGAACAGCAACAAGAGCTGATGGGAGTGTGCACAACCTGGGGGTGTGTTGCTTTCCTTGTTGCTCTCCATGTCTTGTTCAACCTGCTCTCCTATAATACCCAATGCTCACAGCCCAGGAGTGTCATCAACCATAGTGAGTTGGATATGCAGACATCGATCATCAATCACAAAATGACATTCAGACTTTCCTACAAGATAATACTATGAAATATTTTTTTATTGATTAAGATTTCTTCTTCCCAGACAATCTTAGCTTATGGCAAGTTGATATAAATGTAGTCAGCAGGTGAGTGAATCTTTACATTTAAAATGGTAAGAGATTGAAACCACAGAAGTATAAATAAATAAAAATTATCTGTTGATAGGATTAGGTAGAAACTAGAAATACTGTTTCTGAGAGAGACAAAAAGTGGCTGAATAACCTGAAAACAATATCATGACATTTTCTCTTGTATATACTGTTCCAAAAATTATATTCCATAATATTTACTCTAGAAATGTTATATATATACATATATATGTGTATATATATATGCACATATGTAGTGGTTTACAGTTACAATGTATAAAAGAACTCAGTGATCTTTTGTGAATGGTTAATCTGTGATATATAAATATACCCAAATTATTAATATATAAAGAATTATTATTGATGTTCAGACTATTGCTGTACTTGTTAGAAAAATGGCACTAAATTTTCTTTTTTTTTTTTTTCTCATGGTTTATTTTTTTTTATATTTAAAAATTTCCATCTCCTTCCCTCCTCCTCCCCCCTCCCTCCCCTCCTTCTCCCCTTTCTCTCCCCTCCTTCTCCCCCTTCCCTCCCCTCCCCTCCACCCATACCTCCCCTCCCTCCCTCTCAAGGCCAAGGAGCCATCAGGGTTCCCCACTCTATGCTAAGACCAAGGTCCTCCCAACTCCCCCCAGGTCCAGGAAGGTGATCGACCAAGCTGAGAAGGCTCCCACAGAGCCCGTCCATGAAGAACAATCAGAGCCCAGAGCCATTGTCCTTTGCTTCTCAGTCAGCCCCCGCTGTTGGCCACACTCAGAGAGACTGGTTTGGTCGCATGATCCATCAGTCCCATTCCAACTGGAGTTGGTGATCTCCCATTAGTTCTGTCCCACCGTCTCCATGAGTGAACGCACCCCTCTCATTCCTGACTTTCTCCCTCATGTTCTCGCTCCTTCTGCTCCTCATCGGGACCTTGGGAGCTCAGTCCAGTGCTCCAATGTGGGGCTCAGTCACCTTCCCCATCTGTCGCCAGCTGGAGGTTCCCTCACGGTCCTGACTTTCTTTCTCATCAAATTATATTCTTAGTATATTTTAAATCTTAAAAGGGAAAGCACAATTCAGTATTAGAGATTGGAAGAGTAAGTGACAAAATGAAAATTTTGGGTATGTGCAAAGTACACACAACTGTCAAATTCATTGCAATGTGTGTTTAAATTAAATGGATTTGATTATTTGTAAATTAAACATCTATATACTTAAAAATTTTACAATGACTATTCAACTAATAAATTTCCTGAACTTATAAGATGAGTTGCTATGATATAAGGTTTACTTTTGTTTTTATTATTTAGGTAGTTACAATACTTGAATGAAATCATTTGGGGATACATGCAATAATAAATAAAAAATAAAAAAAAACTGAAACAAAGAATTCACTTATCTCCCTTTGCTACATACAGTCTGGTAAATTATAACCTGAAGCTTGTTCATATTTTCCCCAGAGATAGAATTCATGTACCACAAAATTTGAAGCAATGAAACAAGTTCGTGCTGTTTGTTTTCTCTTCTCTAGTTTACTCCTTTTCATTGTTAATGAAACATTCTTCAGAATTTTCCGGCCCCAAACTACAATATATCCTGTGTGCTTTCTCCCTCATGTTTCTCATCCAGCCCTAGAACAAATTTGCTCTTGTCTGTAAGTATGTTCAGAGTCCAACTAATTTCCTCCTTCCCTGATCCATGTTAGAATATTGCCAACTGCACTGTTGCAGTGATTTCTTTATTTTCATGTAAATAATAACAAGCCATAATTTTAATGGATAATACTATTTATCTAAGTATCATTGCCTAAAACTATGTCTAAAAGCACCAATAATAAATTGCTTAAAATATGGTAAACTTGGTATGGATACAATAAAATTTTCATCTATCAAATATTCACTCCTTGTATCTATTTCTACTTTGGGAATTGAGTCTTTAACATATGATGATTTAAGACACCCTATCTAAAAAAAAATGGTAAGTATAAAACAAAAAATATATTTGCTACATGAAAATTAGAGTTTAATTAATAATAATAGATAAAATATATTTACATAAGTATACAAAACTATGGAGATAATCTTATTAAGTCACTGAAACAGAATGTTCTTAGAATTGAGACTGCAAAAGATAACTTTTTAGAAATTATACATTTGCCTTTTAAAATAGTATATGACAAAGCAAATATGTTAAAACTATGCTTACAAAATAAAATAATGTCTTTGGAATTTGTAACAAAAAAATTGGTAAATGGGCCAGTAGAGATGGCAGTGGCATAAAATTATTTTAGATCACTGTAACAGAAATTTATGCATCTTTAGTGTACAATTGTAGAAAAAAGAGCACGTAGTCAATTACATTAACACATTTTCCAATGGAAAATACAGTCTGGAAGTATTTTGAAAGTTCAGTACCGAGTGGATAGCTTGTCAGGTGTTTTTACACTGTACAGAATAAATCTCTTCTTTGCAAGACAAGAATAAATGTGCTGGTTCTTTTGTATTTTGACTTTTAAGTTTGAGCCAGAAGTGCCACTAAATTCAGCATCCAGAGAGGAGATAAAATAAACTCTCCAAAGAGCTGAGCCTGTCAAAATCTATGAAAAAAACATCTCTTTCGATGTTCAAATAATAGGTGCTGAATACATAAGTGAAATTCGAGAAACAGCATGGTCCTTCTCACATTTAAATTAAGTTTTCTTCTTCAAGCCAATGCCGTGTTTCAGCATTTCCATTTCATCACTCTGGGCAGAAAAACTACAGTGGGCTCTAGAAATATTAGCGTTTTCATTGATGTCACTCGCAATTTCTTCCTGCCATAATGAGACCGATTGCAGTAGAAAAGAGATGAATGAAGAGTACACAGGGTTTGGTTGCTATGGAAACCTGCGATGTCTTTTCCTCATGATTAGACACTGAAGTAACTGATTTTTTTCCTTTTTTAAAAAAAAATATAGGAGACTATATCTCAGCACTTTGCAAGTTCTAAACTAAATAATCTAACATGCTATCCTTTGGGGCAGAATTCTATTTTCTTTATCGGGACTCCCTGAATTGCTATCAGATACATAATGAATAAACTTGAGTTCTTTTCCCAACCACTTATATGATAAAGGAAAGTTCCGAATTTGTATTAATCCCAAAATAGTACCTATAAATTGTTTGCATAAGAAACAGATGAGATGAAACACTTCCTTTAGAGTAAGTTCTCACTACTGATCCTACTTTGTGTACCTATTGTGGTCTTATGCATGAAAAAGTGTTCTACACTTTTATTGTTCTTTTGTAATGAAGTAGTTATTGTTTTTGTTTTACTTTTCCCATTGTAATATATCATTTTAACTTTATTTCACCTTTCCAAACTATTCTATATATCCTTTCTTCTTTTCTTACAGATTTATGTAATTTTATTAACTGTAATTGCACATATATTAACAAATCAACATATTCAACATACAAAATTACAATATAAAAAAATAAAGAAACAAAACTTAGTTGTTAGGACATTGTTACAGAAAGTCAATCTACATTGTATTACATAGTAATACAGAATAATTTGTTCTATGCATTGTACATTTTAGATGGTCATATGTATTCAAACTTTGAAATGAGAAACTTCCATGTTTCTATAATTTTGAAAGTCTCTAGGGATTTTATTCTTTCTATGCATATGTATTTTTCAATAATTAAAACTTTAAAAAACAAATCCATAACTTTTCTCAAGTGTTCCATTCTCTATTATCAGGAATCCTTAAATTTATCCAAAAATATTCATAAATACTGCTGTGATTGTAGTACTCTATTTTAATTGGGAAATGTTTAAAGTGATTTTCAAGAATAAGCAAGCTTGGTTCGAGTTAATGCAATCTTTATGTTGCCTGAAATAAACTATTATCTTAATAACAACAATGTGAAACAAATTCAGGGTAGAATAAAATAGAATATATTTTTATTTGTATCATTCAAAATTATTGTTATCTATCAAAATACTAAGTAATATGTTTTTTCTTCATAACTATTCTATAATTTATCAAGTGTAAAGAAAACAAAACCCAACTCCACTCTTTACTTTTAGTTTTATTGCTTGCTCAGATGAGCTGACTCTCATCTCATATCTTACCTTGAAGCAGAGAGGAAACATTTGTGTAGTCCATAAGCATGGATCTGAACACACTTTTCTTCTTACTAATGGGGCTAACGCCTCAGTGTGGAAATGATTTTCATGTTGAGTTATGTCTTATCAAACATTGCATATCAGCCATGAGTTAGTTTTCTTAATTCAGAAACATACACCTTTCTTTCACTGCAAATAGTTAATACATAGAAAAAGAAACCTTTCTCTTTTCTCAGCAGATCTTTAACTGTTTTCTATCATACTGGACTGACTCATTTTATCTTTTATCTCACCTACTCCTATGCTAGTCTGCTTAAAGAACATCTTTTCCTTGGAGCAATCTGCTTAAACTGGATTCTCTGCTCCTAATTGTTGTTTAGTCTTCAATACTAATATTTACAAAGAGTATATCTAATATTTATTTAAGCAAGATGTTACATAATAATATTAGCATAATTAAGTAAATTCTATCTTTGAGGAATTTTTGACATCTTTAATATTATTTTTGTGGTTGTTTGAAATAGATATTTCTCTCATACAATACATCTTGGCCACAGTTTCCCCACACTCCACATTTCCAACTCTTTCCCTGGTATCTCCACAAGATCCATTCCCCCTCTATTTCCGATCAGAATAGATCAACAACCAAACTTGACAAAACAGGATACAATAAGTCAAGATAAAAGCTTTTATATAGAGGTTTGAAAAGACAACCAATGAATTAGACAAGTCCCTCTATTTTGAATATCACCATCCTAGGCCTTTAATCTTCAAGTAATAATGTGTGTGTTTGTGTATGTGTGTTGTCTGTGTACACACTCATGCATATGTGTTTGGCTAGTTGAATCAAGAGATAACTTCATTTTGTCAATATGAAACAAAATATCTACAGAAATAATGCTCTCCCTTAACCTCAGTATTGTCTATCTGAATTGTTGATCAATTTTCCAGCTTTATTTTTCTGATGGACATGACTATTAAAGATTTAATAAACTTAGAAGTTTAGCACCATTAAAAATAAATTCATAGCGGCGCAATAATTGCATACTCTTTCTACGTTATAGAAGAAATGATTATGAATAATTTATTCATAAAGAAAATGATAACACTTTCAGTCAGTAACCTAATTTGAGCATTACCCAATATCTATGTATGCATCAAGCCTTGGTATTAAATATTCCATTAATTATTTTGGCTGGTTTTATGAATTCTTGTAACCAATGTTTGACCCACAGAATATCTGGAGGTCTTGTCACAGTAGCAACAATTGGTTGTTTTAATAGGTCTTCAGTCCAATATCTACAAATTCTTGTGTAGACCACATGTAGACCAAGCTCAAATTGCCCCCTATTTTTTCAGACATGTGATTGAATATGCCCTTATCTGTCTCTTATCTGAATCAAATGCCACTTAAGTAGAACAAAGTAGAGCTGCCTAGAAACCCATAAAAACCTGTGACAAGTCAAATAAAACCAGATCCTAAGAAAAGTTTTGTCATTGAAAAGTAACAGTGTAATATTTAAAAAGAGATGTTTTATGGTATGTTACAAAGAAATTTCACTCATACTTGAATAGTTATTTTCCTCTAGGATGTCTCCTTATGATAACCAACTCTGGCAGGGTATCAGAGCAATAATAGTCTCTAGAAGAAAATATCATAACTACCACTTTATATACATTATTACACACAAAGTGATGTTGTTGCATTAAATTATGATAAAACTCTATTGACACTATGTAAGGGTATATTGTTTATCTCCCTAGTTTTATATCTACAATGTTTCTGGCTCACTATTATATCTCAATATTGAACAATGTTCATCAATAATATGAGCTTCTTTCCTCAAAGTTTTAGCATAGAAAGGAAGAAACAATCATTTTTTATCTGATTGGATTTAGTTTTGATAATTTACATTCCCTGTTAGGCAAATTTTATAGTTAATCTATTTAATTCGTTAACTAAAGTAAATAATGTTTAGGTCATATATCAATACTGGACATGTAGCATTCTCTTTGGAGATGACTTATCTCTGAATTTAGGGGCTCCACAAACTACAAGTAGATGATTTTATCTATACAGAAAGAAAAAAACCTAAGGCTTATAAAGTTCTCTAGCTTCTTCCTTGAAGTCTTCTTTTTTTGTAGTTGTCTGCCTTTTAAACTATGGCTATCCTAAGCAACTGAAACTCTGCTGCTACCAAGAGTGGCTAGGCTGCAAGAGCTGCAGTCTAAAGAAATTCTCTTCCCTCAGGCACCGACTCTTTCAAAACTACTAAAAGAATTTATCTAAATCTCTGTTCTGCTTAGGAATTCAAGATTCAAAGACTGAGGTAGAATCCTGCTTCCAGAGAGGCTGAACAGCCCGGAGTTCACCTAGCTTGCCTCCTTGAATCTCCCAAGAAGTCCCAGTGTTTTCTCACCCCTCTTTTATAATCTCTTCTCTACCTGGCTCCTCCCTACTACTTCCTGTCAACTAGTTGCAGACTCAGCTTCTGGACCACAGGTGAATTAATCAAACACACCTTTGTATCATTAAACAAATGTTCTAGAGTGTAAAAAAGTAACACACATTAAAATAATATTCTACAACACTTTTCATGGAATATCACATAATTATATGAGTTGGGGTTTTTCCTCCATAACCCAATGAAGTGATTTCTCTTTTTGTGTCCAAGTTAAATCTCTCCTCTGACATGTTGCAATGTATTAACTTGCATTTTCAAAGTACTCTCTTCTATGATACTTTTGCTTCATTAATTTTGTTCATGATGGAGTGCGTTTACCCATTGAGACGGTGGGACAGATCTAACGGGAGACCACCAAGTCCAGTTGGAATGGGACTGATGGAACAGGGGACCAAACTGGACTCTCTGAGTGGCTGACGGTGGAGGAAGACTGAGAAACCAAGGACAACAGCAATGAACATGAACTCTACAGCATGGACGGGCTCACTGTGAGCCTTGTCAGTTTGGTTGCTCACCTTCCTGGACTTAGGGGGAGCTGGGAGGACCTTGGACTTAACATAGTGAAGGGAACCCTGATGGCTCTTTGTCTTGGAGAGGGGTGGAGTGGGGATATGGGTGGAACGGAGGGGAGGGAAGGGGGAGGAGGAGGGAAGGAGATGGAAATCTTTAATAAAAAAATGAGGGGAAAAATACATTTTATTAAACAATATATATTTTCTTGGCATTGCTCATTTTATTCATGACTCATGACATTTTATTACATGTATTATCCCTTAATAATGACTTCACCAAACATTAACAATCTTTGACAATGTTCAAAAATGTAGTATCACATAACCATCAACAAATATTGACAATGTTCAAAATGCAGTATCACGTAATTTACATGCAAAGAACATGATACAGTTTATATAGGAATTTAGTTAGTCATTTAGATGTTAAGACATGAATCTAAAAATACAACCTTTAACAACATTTTCTCTTGAACTCATTAGCCTACCTGTTATTGCAATCTTAGTGTAGATTGTTTCAAATACTCAATGAAGCATACAAAAATAGTCCTTTGTATAATTCAAGTTCATTCCTGTCCCAGCATAACTTAATAACTACCCAAGAGATCATATGTCACCATATCACAACATAGACGAGATCACATAACAACCTGGATTAGAGTTGAACCTAGAGTTGAAAAGTATGACAGGATGAAAATTTTTCAGATACAAAATGAATCCTTGGCACTAATAAATCACCTATCATAAGGAGAAAGCTCTCCTCTGTAGGAAGTGGGGAAAATGCAATGTAGAGGATACCATTGCTACACATCCATCCTTCTAATGCAATACTGCAGTCAGTTATTTTTTAAACACATATGAGTCATCAAAGTATGTTTACAATCAACCACAAGTTCATTTACAATGGCTGAAGCAGGCTAATGATAATCAAAAAATCAAGAATATTACTTTTTACTTTAATAAAATTTGCACATTCCCCCACACTCACACACAATCAGTGAGTCAATCAGCTACATCTCAGGCAGTCTTTGATCCCATGAAGAAATATTTTGCCTGTCATATAGGCTGTATTGGCAAAATATGTCCTTTCTAACCTCTGTTTGGATCCAGCCTGGCCATCTAGTCAAGACTAAGTGTACATAAGCATTAGAATATTTTGGAGCATCATGTGGTATTGGGACATGAGATGTTTAAGAAATGTCTGGTATGGAAAAAAAGGATTAAAAATCCTTTTTCTGCCGGGCAGTGGTGGCACACGCCTTTAATCCCAGCACTCGGGAGGCAGAGGCAGGTGGATCACTGAGTTCGAGGCCAGCCTGGTCTACAAGAGCTAGTTCCAGGACAGGCTCTAGAAACTACAGGGAAACCCTGTCTCGAAAAACCAAAAAAAAAAAAAATCCTTTTTCTGTCCATGTGCTAGAGGAATTGAGTTTTTTATCACTTGTTTTCGTTTAAGACATATTATCGGTAAGATTGCCAATTTTACTATGTTAATTTTACCTATCCAAGAACATGGGAGATCTTTCCACTTTTCAGTGTCTTCTTCAATTTCTTCAAAGACTTAAAGTTCTTGTCATACAAGTCTTCCACATGTTTGGTTAGAGTTACTCTGAGATATGTTATGCTATTTGTGGCTATTGTGAAGGGTGATGTTTCTCTGATTTCTTTACCACACTTTTATCATCTGTGTACAGGAGGGATACTGATTTTTTTGAGTTAATATTATATCTTCCTATATTACTGAAAGCAATTATGAGTTGTAGAAGTTCCTTGGTAGAATTTTTGGGGATGCTTATGTAAACTATCAAATCATCAGCAAAAAGTGAGATTTTGACTTCTTCTTTTCTGATTTGTATCCCCTTGATCTCCTTTTGTTGTCTTATTGCTCTAGCTAGGACCTCAAAAACTACATTGAATAGATATGGGGAGAGTAGAAAACCTTGTCTTGTTCCTGATTTCAGTGAGATTGCTGGGAGTTTCTCTCCATTTAGTTTGATGTTGGCTGTTGCCTTTCTGTATATTGCCTTTATTATGTTTAGGTATGTTCCTTGTATCCATGCTCTCTCAAAGACCTTTATCATGAAGGGATGTTGTATTTTGTCAAAAGATTTTTCAGCATTTAATAGATGATCGTGTGGCTTTAATTTTTCAGTTCATTTATATGGGGGATTACACTGACAGATTTTTGTATGTTGAACCATTCCAGCAATCTCTGGGATGAAGCTAACTCAAGCATGGTGGATGATGGTTCTGGTGTGTTATGGAGTAAAGGGAACACTTCTGCATTTTGGTGGGAGTGCAAGATGGCACCACCCCTTTGGATTCAGTGTGGGCATTACTCAGAAAAATTAGGAAACAATCTTCCTCAAGACCCAGTAATACCATTTTGGGGTATATATCCAAAGCATGCTCAATTGTGCCACAAGGACATGTGCTCAACTATGTTCATAGCACATTGCTTGTCCTAAAGAGAACCTGGAAAAAACCTAAATGCCCCTCAACCGAAGAATGAATAAGGAAAATGTGGTACATTTACACAATGGAGTGCTACACATCAGAAAAAGATAATGGCATCTTGAATTTTGCAGGGAAATGGATGGAGCTAGAAAACATAATTTTGAGTGAGGTAGCCAAGAGACAGAAAGACAAGTATCAGATATACTCATTCATTAGTGACTTTTAAACATAAAGCAAAGAAAACCAGCCCATAAATCACAATCCCAGAGAATATAGACAACAACGAGGACACTAAGAGAGACATACATGGATCTAATCTACATGGGAAGTAGAAAAAGACAAAATCCCCTGAATTTATTGGGAGCATGGGAACCTCAGGAGAGAGTTGAAGGGGAGGGAAAAGACAGGGAGGGGAGCCGGGAAAATGTAGAGCTCAATAAAAAATCAATAAAAAGGACTTATTATCAGAATTTAAAGACTTATTTAGCAATATACCTAAACAATTGTAGTTAAAGTTTTCTGAAATCATACTCATTGATTTTTCTTAAATGTAAATTTATGATGCAAATGCAATGTTTTCTTCTTTCTTAAGCTGAAAATCCACTTTTGTACTGTAACATCTCATTCAAATCACCGCTTCTGATACAAGCAGTGGCCCACCAAACATAGTCTCTGTTTAGACACCATCTATATGCCCAGCAAAGCCTTATTTCTAATGGAGCCAAGTGGAAAAGGGTCTTGTTACCTACTTTTAAGAAGCATTTAACTTTTAAGGATTTCTGATGGTAGAGAAGATTTAAGTCAATAGTCCTTCAGCTCTTTGGATTCAAATCATAAATCTCACTTCTCAGATGATTACGGTAGATTTTCTGGAGAGCAAACTTGGATATCAGTTGCAATTTCTATAAGAAAGGCCTCAAGAGGGAGGGAGTGGGGGTGTGGGTGGAGGGGAGGGGAGAGAAGGGGGAGGAGGAGGGGAGGAGATGGCAATTTTTAATAAAAAATAAATAAACTGGAAAAAAAAGGAAAAAAAAAGAAAAAAAAAAGAACTCTGAGCTTATAGGTAAGATCCTTAGTATTACTCTGTTATCTTACTCTGTCAATTGTGACCATTGTACAATGGTGCCAACTCTTATATGAAAGCTATTTTGCTATATTTGTTAAGTACACATAAATTTCTAACTCTTACTGGAGGAGCCTAAACTAATCCAAATATTCCTTTAGTCACTGACTTGTTTCATAGGCATTTATACCTTTACTTCTTAAGCACTTATTAAATTGGAATTATTGTTCTGACCAGCTTTAATGCAGGATGTTTTCCTCATGTTTGCTGTTATTTACTTAATTTTATACTTTATCTCAAACTCAGCTTTACACATCACTTCTCCCTGTGCTAATATTTTTCTCATTTTTTGCAAGTATAGAAACTGATAGTGCAGAATTTCCATTTTCCTATGGAAATATCATTTAATGATTCTGGGTGGAGAGTAGTTTTGTGAACAGTTGTACATTGTCATCTGTTAAGTATTTCTTTTCTTATTGCTCAGGGACATCAAAGTCTAAGATGCCTTGATTTGAATTAGTGTGTCAAGATTTTATTCTCAATATCATATCCTGGTGATTAAACTCTTTAACTTTGCTATAAGTCAAGTGAGTGAATTTCGTTTGATTGTTGTTACAGTTGTATTTATACTTATATCTTCTGAAGATAAATGAAAATGAAGATTATTTCAACTCATTAAGAATGACAAAAATCTATACAGAGGTTATCACAATTATAATGAGTTTTTGAGACAGTGTAAGAAGATAATGAAAACTTAAGACTTTTACTTCTACAAAGTCATTAATGTTTGAATTATTGTGGTACTATTTGTCATGAAGTTCAAAATTTCTCAGAAAAAATAACTGACATACTAATTCACTCCTATTTGAACTATTTCATCCCTATTTGTACAATGTGTCCTAGGAAGACTCCTAAAGGCAGATTTACATCACCAGCATATTATTTCATAATCTTGGATCTTTTTGGTCTTAGAAAATTTATATTTCTCCTTAGAATAATATTTGTTTGATAGTTCATACAGAAATAAGAAAAGAGGCTAGAGAGTTGGTTCAAGGTCTAGCAGCACAGGGAAGATAATCTCCTAGACAACTGGAGTTTGATTTGCTCCATTCACAGTGTAGCTCACAACCACTTGTAATTCGAGTTCCAGTGCAATGGTCTCTCTATAAGGAGGATCTGTATCCAGATGACCCTATCAAGAGTAACTGATAACTTAATACAGTCAATGTAACTGTAACATTAATCACTCAGACTGGATCCATCCAAAAATAAGCACTGTCTACATATTACAGTCAAGTGTGTTCCCTGGTCAGTCACAAGTACATACCTCACATATTATCAATAGATATTTTTGCAGTATAGAACAATGTCTAGAATGTCTCACTTCGAGCTTATGGAAGATTTGCTTTGTCAAAAGAAAATACAGACAGGGAAGATGGGAGATTTAAAATGTCACGAGAGAGTAAGAAAGACCAGGTACTTTTAATTGAGCACTGTTTCAATTTGCAGTTCTACCATAATGGAACTGCTAAATGTGCCATGAAACTGTATTGGGACACATAATTAAATTGAGTGAAAGCACTGGCCATGTGATATAGCTGAGGAAATATTACATTCAAGGCATGGACTTGTGTTTTGCAACTGAACGGTGAGGTGTAAATTATCTCAGTGAACTATTCTGAAATACTCTTCTGAAGATAAGTGCATATTCAACTACAGAAGATTTTTGATCTTACCGGGTAGCTGCAACTTTTTCGGTGAAGTTGTTTTTTAAGCATGATTTAACTTCTTACCATACTTAGTTTTACCATGCCTTCTCAAGGTGGCTTAGTTCCATCATTTACAAAACTGGACAGCATTTCTATGTCATTTAATTGAGTGAACTGAGTTTCAGGTAAATTAAATACTGTTCACAGACTGTAAAAAATAATTAAAAGTATAGCACAAAAAACTCAGTTATAACCAAATACTATATACGTCACTCTGTAAGTCTTTATGACATATTTTAACAAATTTTGTTCTAGCTATAGTCCCGAGAGAACAGTACTAATAAAGAATGAATTCTGAATGTTAATCGTGTGTAATTATAGTATAGTTTATAACTACTTACACTGAATTAAAGGTGCATGATAAATCTACAGGCATAAAATATTGTGAAGAATTGTGTCCGAGATTTAATTACTGTTAGACCCTGGACAGATTGCTTTTCCTACCTGGACCTTGAATTTTATCTCTGTGGTACTGATGGTCATTCACAAATATGGGGAACTTCTACATTTATTTCATGCCACAGAGGGTTTTAGCTTTGATGAGTCTTCCTTTTTTAGAACAAACATTATTGTAGCATTCCTCTATATAATCTTTCCAAAACGATCATCATGTTAGTCTGACAATGTACATCATAAATATAACAATCATTTATGAATTTCTTCAAAAGATTCAATAGTCATCAGAAGTTTATTCTTGCTTACTGTTTTTCTTCTGAAAATTCTCTTTTAAACACTAGTTAAATATTTTTCATATTTTATTTAAAATTAAATACTTTTCTTTTTTCATGCATTTAAATCATTGTGTCATTCCTAATAATGGTGTTTGTTATTTTCTTTAATAAGGGTTTGAGTTACTTACTTACAGGTCTAGTATCCATCCTCGAAATATGACAATCACTTATTAAATGTTGATTTCAATTGTCATTTTGCCCTCTCAACTTCCTCCACTCTTCTTGCTTACTTTGGAGTCAAATATTATACATAGCCATTGCTTGAAAATAGAAGATGGGAAAGTTACTATTTCAGATATCCTTCACTTAAACAATCTCCACTTCCCGCTTAACATCTTACTCCCATGACCCTTTAGTTTGAAATAGTGTACTATTTCCAGTTTTTCTAACTTAGCCATTGTTCATATTACTCCCAACCTTCAATTTCCAATTAAAATTGCTAGGTTTGAGTCTTAGTTCTCTCTCTCTTTCTCTCCCTGTCTCTCTGTCTCTCTGTGTCTCTCTCTCCCTCTCTGTCTCTCTCTCTCTGTCTCTCTGTCTCTCTCTCTCTCTCTCTCTCTCTCTCTCTGAATTTTCAGTCAGTCCAAATACTCAACATTCAGTTTATGATACTATTCTTTTTTCTGTTCCTATTGCAATATATTTGGAATTAAAATGTATTGTTTTAAAATAGTTCAGTTTCATAGTTATTACATATAACTTTTTCATTTTCATCTTCTTTTTCTTTCTTGATTTCTCTACATTCTTTAAAAAATAGTAACTAATACTTACATCTTACATGCTATTCATGAAGAACACCAGCAAATGAAATAATAAGATCTCTAAGAACTTAAAATATAGTGACATAAAAATCATAAAATTCATATGATTTATTAGAGGATACTTCACATAATGGAATTATAGGACAAATTAAAGGAAATATGCATATAGTGCTAAAGGATAGAATTTTATGGTGTAGCCATGTGTCAGTGAAAGAGTTTTATATATACACACACAAAAGACATTAAAAAATCACTCTACTATTTCAGTTAAAAAAACTAGATAGATAGATGATAGATGATAGATAGATAGATAGATAGATAGATAGATAGATAGATAGATAGATAGAGTTTGTGATATAACACTTTACCTTAAGGAAGGTACAAGTCAAAAATTATTCTTTTACTCTCAGCCTCCGAGTTCATGTTGAAACTCTTCTGTTTTTGTGGAACCAGGAAGGAAAGAGCCATGAAAGGTTTTGTGAGCAGGACATGTCACCCAGCTCAGTAGAGCAACTTTCAAAGGGTACCATGTTGCCATAGGCCAGATGACCAATTATGTATCATCAGTGTGCTCTCAGTTCTATACATATTCCTGAATTCATGAGAAATTTTGACAATACCGTGCATATTTATATGATGTGATATTCCCACCTTTATGCTTTGAATACCAGTGATTAATAAAGAAACTGTCTTAGGCCTGCTCAGGGAACAGAAGTAGGTGGGAAAAACTAAACTGAATGCTGGGAGAAAGAAGAAGGAGTTAGAGAGAAGCCATGTAGCCCCACCAGAACCAGACAGAAATTTACCAGGTAAGCCATAGCAATTTAGCAATACACAGATTATTAGAAATGGGTTAATATGTAAGAGTTACCCAATAAGAAGCTAGAGCTAATGGGTTAAGCAGTAAATTAAATAATATAGTTACTTTGTGATTATTTCGGGGCTGAACAGCTGGTAACCAACAAGCAGCCTCCTCTACACCTATATACATGTTTTCATCTCCTGTTACAGTGAAATAGGGCAAGGGAGGCCATTAGAAGGAAGAAATTCAAGCCCTAGGAACTTTATGAAATAATTGGTAGAGGACTAAAGGAATTGATTATGATTTTAAAATTTCATTATCAATACGTTTACTCATAAAATAAAAAAAAACAGATAGGGCAGGAGAATAGAAAATAATACAAGTTATTGCAATAAAGTATCTTATTTTCAGATATAAAACATGTTTTGTAAAGTTATAATCACCTCCATTAAAGGTTATTTTAAGTATAATTGAATTTTGGCAAAATATTAACTAAGACAACTGATCTTTAATCAATAATAAACTAAAAATTAAGATTGTAACTTGTTGTGATTTTTCTAAGTATGTTCCAAATGAAGACTTCATTATTCCAGATAGAAAACATATTCTTTCTCTTTCCCATTATCAGGTAAGACTGCTAACAAATTAATAAAATGGTATTTTAATGTGCTTAGTTCTTTTCTGTGATGGCCTAAGTTATTTACAAAGCTATGTAAGAAGTACCTTAAATGTCTTGGTGCTTATATATGTCAAATAAAGACAAATTTCCTTTCACACTTGTGCTTTATAAGAGATATATTCATAATGATTACATTAAGTGACTTTAAATTATATTTAAAAGTTTGAGATCATTTTTGATTTAATGGTACATCTAACACAATTATATGTGAATTTTGGTTCAAATGGCAGTTTTTTAGGCAAATTGTTCTTATAGTATATTCTTGCTACTGAAGTTTGCAATGTCAAAAATAAATATTCAATACATACTTCTAAAGAATTGCAAACCTATAACTTAACTCTTGGTCATGTTTTGGTGCCCTGTTAACATTCATTGTAAAAGTGAGTGGAGTAAAAAGTGAATGACGAGCAAATGAGTTGTGAACTTGAAAGAAAATGTACTGATCATGATTACTGGAGAAATAATTTTATATTAAATTTTGGGAAATTTTTGGTTAAACATATTCTCTTGCAAAATGTACACATTAGTTTTTAAATGATGTACTTTACATCTGCTAACATTAAAGTTAACCTCACTTTTTGTTCATATCTATCATTCCAAACATTCTCCCAGAGTCACCTTGAAAGTTTCATGCAAAATGGGATGGTCTGTTCATGAGGTTATCTCCTCTCTCGGTATGATTTATCCTAATTATCCCTTAATTGGATGTTTCAATAGGATATCACAGGAAAGTACACTTCTAAAAACTTAACTCATTAGAGACTTCACTAATTACATTGTCCTTCATGACCCTTTAAAAGAACTTTCTCTCCTTTTAAAACATCTTAAAACAGCTTTAAAAAGCAGTGATCATGAAACGATGGCAAATCTTAGAGGACACATGGCTGTCCATTTCATTGAATGCAGTCAGATATTCACACAAGAAACACTGGATGTGTTTTAGCAAGACCTAGTTCTTACTGATGATTGATCCTGTTTAGTACTTCATTTTTACTTTAATATCTAAGTTTGAAAAGTGTGCTCTATCATAGAACATCAATTGTGAAAATATATAAGCTGAGAATTCAGGCCCAAAGTTTTCGAGTGCTTAGTGATTTTAGTGTTATTTGTATTGATCATGTTTGTGCTTTATGTTGAGTTTCAAAAATTAAAAACAAAATTATGAAGACTGCTGATTATGAGGTGATCAGACAATTAAAACATACAAGCTGAGTGGTAGTGGCACATTCCTTTAATTCCAGCTCTCAGGATGCAGGGAATCTTGAGTTCATGTCCCGTCTGGTATACAGACTGAGTTCCAGGACAGTCAGTGCTACACAGAGAAACCCTGTATCGAAAAAAAAAAAAATGTTGGTTTAAATATGCATGCATAAGTAGTGACAAACTTGAAAGGGCAGTGTTAAAAGAAAAAAATCATCAAGATTATTTGAAGAGAGTTATTAGGAAGTATATTGAAATCTTATTTTCACCTCAGAAAGTAATGAGATAAAACAATGATCAGTACAATAGTTCCAATAGAAGACAAAAACATACCTGACTGTACCAATGCTAACAGACAAATATCCACCTTAGACTTGCCAACATAAAAAATATATAAAAGCAAAACATATGAAAATACAATAAATATCAAAATAAAGTAAAAGACATAATTAAAATTAACCCATTTTTTCTTATTTATTCATATTAAATTTTAATTTAAGTTAATCAGGGACTGGAGAGATAGGTTAGTGATTAAGAGCAGGTGCTCCACAAGCAGTCAAGTGCAGGATCCAAGTTCAGTTTTGAGCTTCTACATGGTAGACAGTTCTGGGTCATCTAAAGCTGCAGTTCCAGGTCATCTGAAGCTGTCTCCTGTACTCTTCTAGGAGCACCAGAATACACATATATTTGTGCAGGCAAAACATTGACACACATAAAATGAAATGGAAATTTAAAACAATAATTAACACACAATTAGAAATAAATTTACACTTCTAGAAATTGAAGAAAATCAGTCAGTGGGCTGGGCAGTGGTGGTGCATGCCTTTAATCCCAGCAATGCTGTCTAAAATCTGTAAAATTGGGATCTATTACAATAATTGAATTTTATAGAATGGATGTGGAGACTGCTCTTTTGTTCCTGACTGCCCAGATCAGAAACAATTGCATGGAAATGATATTATTTTAAACACTGCTTGACCTATTAGTTTATGCATATTTTAGCTAGCTCTTAGATCTTAAATTAACTCATTAATAGTATTTTGTATTTTACCACTAGGCTTGTGGTCTACCCACAATGTTCTGGTGAGCTCTGGCAACTGTCTTTCTCCTTAGGCAGCTACAAGGCATCTCTATGACTTCTCCTACTCTCTTTCTACATCTCTATTCAGGTTTTCTACCTGGCTTTACTCTGTTAAGTCATTGGCCAAAAGCAGTTTTTTATTAATCAATGACAATAAAATATATTACAGCATACAGAGGTGAATCCCATGTCAATAGAGTGACCACAAATGTTATTAATTTTTATGCATAAAATAATTAAAAATAAAATAATAAATAAAAATGGATTAATTGTTGTTGGGAGCAGTGAGACCCCAGATCCTGAATTTCTTGTAATCTCCTGATCTGAGTTCCTACAGCTGCTCTGAGCACGAGACCTTCAGGAGTTCCTGATGGCAGGAGAGTGGTTTCTGGTGGGTTTGGCTGGGGCGTGGCTATCTCTATATAATCTGCCCCTGAACACAATAAAGGGAGCATTCTTGGGGAATTCAAGGATGACCCGTGTCACTGTCTCTCTGTCTGTGTGTGTCTGTGTATTTTAACCTCCTGCCCCTTGCCCGAAACTCAGGAACTGGGTAATCGCACATAGAGCACAGACACAGGGGCGCAGTGCGCAGCAATTGTAATGTGAATATATGATGCTATGAGGAATTTTTAAAGTTCTGTTTAAATAAATTCAGATAAGTTTTATTTTGATAAGATAATATAAATATATCAGATATAAAACCTTCCTCAAGTATTTATAAGCAAAATACAATGATTATTAAAATATGATTGAAAACAGAAGCGAGTTTTGCCATAATATATTTTTAAAAATAAATATGTTGCAAAACGACCAAACACATTATGGACTAAGAAAAATCCACATCTAGGTAGGTATTAAATAAGCCAGAAAAAAAGTTGAATTCTGATATGTCATATTTTTCATGTTATAAATTCATATATATATATATACAGGCAATGTTGTAGGAAAGAAAACAAATTTTAACAAACTTAATACAGTATTCAGGAATCTCTGCTAATGCCTTAACATTAGCAAGTGTATTTTAGCCAAAATAAATAAATAAAAAGAAAGAAAAAGTGTTATCCCATGCACAGGGAACAGCATGTGGTCAAAAGAGGAAGAATGTGAGTAGCTGAATAAATAAGTAAAATGCTATAAAAAATATGTGAGGAATAAAAATAAGGATGGATGAAACAAAGAAAAATGTAAATCCAAGCAGATGGAAGTGTGTATTTACACCAAAGAGAAAGGATCATTGAATAGTTTTAAAGCAACAAGCTACTATGTCACAACTGGATGGGAAAAGGCATGTTAGATGTAGATAAGCAGGAAAGATGTTGAGTCAATAGCAATTTGCTTTGAAATTGAAAAATATAAAACAGCATTCACGTATATTTAGAAATCAGAATCCAGAATGCTTGTCCATGTAGATGCTTTTATTTTCCACATTGACTCACTAACTGGATGGAAGAAAGTATGGGAACTGTGAATTTCAATTACTTACCAACTTATCATCTGTCATACTACATTTGTTTACAAATTCCATATACATCTTGATTTCACTTGACCTTTTACTAATAACTTAAAATGCATCAAAGAGAGAGAAAGAGAGGCTAATTGCAATATTTCTCACAGCCTGGGTCAAGGTGACCACCACATCATGTATAATGTTTTTGCCCAGAAAGATACAATGACCATTTCTGAGTCTTCAAGATCAATATCCCATTATTTCCATGCAATCATGTCTTTTCAGGTTTGTCTTTCTGCAATTTTCACTATAACTGCTTTATAGTCTTATTGGGATTTCCAAGCTTTCAATCTGTCCCTTAACTTTTGATCTATTTACAACTTCTTGATGTCAATTTCTTTTCTATCTAAGCCTGATGCATGGCCCATCACTTCAAATAGGTTTTTTAGATAGGGGGTAAGAGTGACAGCTAGTAGCTGCCCCAGAAGTGCCATGGTTCATCTGTGCCCTAAGTGGGCTACTTCACAAATTCAATCATTAACCAAGAGTCTAAAATGATACTTTGGTGACAGGGTTGTTTGGACAAGATTAACCCCTAGTGTGAGTGGTTAAGATGGAGTCTTCACACACACGGACATGAAATGCATCACACATAACCACGGACACAAAGGGATAAAAACATACCACATACAAATACAGACATATCCGTTACACATGAATATTGTGAACATTCACTTGGGCACACTCAATTGTACTCCCCTTATGAATAAAAAGAGTACAAAATAGAGAGTCAGCATATTATCATTGGTTTATGCTTAGGTATAAGTTAATATAATTTGTCTTTATACCTACCATCTAGTCGGGAATATTTCACAACTGTACATATTATAGACCTCTAAAAAAATCCTTGTTCAACATTAAATACAATAATAATAATAAAGTTTGCTAGATTTTTGAGAACATAAGGATAGAATAAAGTAAATACTCCAACATTCTTTATTTGTTTTTTGTTTTTAATATTAACATTTTATCATTATCTAATGCTATAAAGCAAGGTCTAATAGATTTTTTCCATTGTGATAATGATGTCTTCATTCTCAAGTAGAGAGGTGACCTCAAACTACATCAGAATTTGAAAGTACAAATATCACATTAAAATTCTTTCTTAACTTTTAAAAATTCCTATATTTGTTTAGATATTTATTTATATATAGTTAAAACTTAGGAAATAATTATTAAAGAATTTTTGCTTTTAAATAAATATATTTTAACGTAATTAAATTCTTTAGAAAGCCAGCTTTACTTTTATTTATACAGTTAAATAACTTTCTGTGAAGTATGTTCTGAAAGTATATCAAATGTGGTATAGAATCTCTGCAACGGCAGTTTCTATAACTGCAGAATACATTCCTCCAGGGCTTACACCACCATTTACTTTAATTTGATTGGTTTAATTAAATCAAGTAGTGTTATAATCCTCAAGAGAGAAATTGTTCTACTTAGGATAACTCCATTAGAAATACTTGAAATATGAGTATTTTTATAGTATGTGTTAAGAGCTGGCTGAAATGTGATGCTGGAAAGAATTAGACTATAAAATACTAGAAGTTTTAAGCTTTAGTTAATCAGCAAAGTGAAAAGAAAGTGAGCTAAGTAAATAACCACAGTTAATAAATGTTCTAGTAGAATGCCACTTAGCACATTATTGAGCACTTTTAGTATATAAAAGTAAAATGCAGTTATGTAGAAAATACTTATCTTGGACCACAAAACACTATGTCTTGGGCCACAATGGTATTCCTATGATTGAGTATTACCTTCCTATTTTTCCAATTTTGCTTTAGGATCAACCATTGCTTGGCTTAGTGAGCGTATATTGAACACACAGTATTTTTTAACTAGTTTTAACACAACTAGGTTGAAAATGTACCACAAGGAACTCTGTCCTGTAACCTTTGAATGGCGCTATGAAGTGAAGATGAGGTATTTTCCTTGAATCTGTGATGTCACTAATGCATGTCCCACTCAGACATCAATTAACAGTGATCTGTGTGCCTATTCATATACATACAATGGAATTGTTGGCATTTATGTTGAACTAAGAGTTTCCATTGATGACTGAAGCTCCAATAATTTACTGCACAAACTTATCTAATTTCTTCTTTCATCTTTGTAACTTGCAATTCCAAGTAAGAGAAGTCTCCTTCCCACAATTGCTATCCATTTAATTACAAGTTTAATTTCAGTATATATATCTATCATCTATCTATTTATCTATCTATCTAACTCTATCTATCTCTATCTCTATCTATCTCTATCTCTATCTCCATCTCCATCTCTATCTCTATATTTATCTCTATCTCTATCTCTATCTCTATCTCTATCTCTATATCATCTATATCTATATCTATATCTATATCTATATCATCTATATCTATCATCTATCTATCTATCTATCTATCTATCTATCTATCTATCTATCTATCTATCCAAATTTCCTGTTAACCTCTACGTTTGTGAGGAATAATATTTGTGATTTTGCAAATATTCAGTATTTGTGTTGATATCACCTATTTTATTCTTACATATAACATTCATTTTAAGTTACATAAACAAATTCCTTTTTCATTACATCTAGCAATGAAAGGATTTCATTGCAACAATCCTGTTTAAGAAGACAACATAGCAATTTCTAATAAAAATAAACACTCAACATAATAGCCAAAAAAGCTCAATGTTTATGTAAAAGATTTGAACTCATGTTCACACCATAGAAATCTGCTTGAAATATTTATACCATTTTTTCACAATTATTTCCATATTGCTGGCTACTTCTAAAGAGTGCTTTTACTTGAAAATTGTATCAGACTATGCCAAATATGGGCATGATCATTTTTGGTTGTTTAGGTAAACTATCCTTCTAATTTTGTCTGTGTACTGTGCGAGCATTAATTACCTTGGATAACCAACACTGGAGAGCATAACTGCATCAAATATAGATGGATGCAATATAGTGACAACTCTGTTCTAACAAGTGCATTGTGATGCGTGCACCGGATACCAGTTCTGCTCTCCGTGATCTCTAGATGCATCCTAATGTTTGTTTTGGTGTATATCAGCCATCCCTTTTTCACTTTATGCACCAATTCCTGATGATCCAGCTGCTCTCCGGCGCTCTCTGTTCTGGCAAGCCCAGAAATGATTGTGACACTTTGTTTGGTACATGAAATGACCAAACAGAAAATGCAGCATAGACAGCCATTTTTGGCATCTTCCCTCAGGAGTCGGTTTCCTTGACAATTGGATCTTGAGGATTTTTTTTCTTTTCATCATTATATATCAGTTTGCTGTATTTGAGAGGAGCATATTTACTTAGTAGTGAAGGAATTGTCAAAATTCTTCTTCAGATTCAGCAAAAAGTTAAATCCATTTTTCAATCATCACAAAAATCTCATGATAAGAAAACAAAAGGATAGACTCTGCAAAGGAGCTTGTTTATGTAACCAAACTTAAACTGACATGAATAAAAATAAAAAAAAACTAAAACAAATTCTTTTACACTTTAAAAACGAATATCTCTAGCTACTCACATATGTATCTATACACCAGGCACCTTATGTTCTTTTTGTTTGGTTGGTTGTTTTTATGTTTTTTTTTTGACACAAGGTTTTTCTGTAGCTTTGGAATTTGTCTTAGAACTAGCTCTAGTAGACCAGACTGGCCTCAAACTAACAGAGATCTGCCTGTCTGTGCCTCCTGAATGCTAGGATTAAAGGTGTGCACCGCCTGGCCCAGGCACCTTATGTAAGTTTGCCATATAGCTTTATTAATAGAAGAGTTTGTATCATAGTGTGGGCACTTTTCTTTTAAATCACCTTGGTGGTTTTGGTGATGCATTGTTTTGAAGAAGAGTTTAGTTCAGAGAATGAATATATAATATAAAGCTGAATATCCTGATACAATCTAAAAAACTAGGGAATGGAAAAGAGAATAGAAATTAGTACATTCCTGTGTGTCAATAAGGAAGGTGGCCAAATTTATACACAAAATATTTATTGATATGACTAGTTCAGCATTTACCCTATTCTCTAGATGTTGTTATTAATTTTTCTTTTAAAGAAGAGAGGACACATGTATGAATAGAACTTAAATGGAAATCCCCTGTAATGGGACAATAGTGGCTCTACCATACAGGTTTACAAATAAATAGCCCGGTGTCGGTGTTGAGTTTAAACCTTATATTGTGAAATATTACTTTAACTATGTAAAGATATGTAACTTTTGTTTATGTTGCACAATATTACTTTAACTATGTAAAGATATGTAACTTTTGTTTATGTTGCACAATATTACTTTAACTATGTAAAGACAACTATGCAAAGGTATATAGCACTTGATAATGCTGTATTTGTTTAATGATGTAAAGATATGCTGCATTAAAAAGATGAACAGCCAATAACTAAAAAAGGAACAGATGGAACTGGTGGGCAGAAAGAATATGTAGGAGGAGGAATCTCAGCTTAAATGAGAGGGCCAGCCAGGCAGGCAGCTGCCAGCCAGGAAGACACAAAGGAAGCGGTGAAAGTAGGCTATACATAAGGAAAGAAAGGTAAAAAGTACAGAGAAAAAATGCTGATGAAGAGAAACAGGCTAAATTAAATTCTAAGAGATAACAAAAGAGGAACCTAAGCTAAGCCCAAGCATTCCTAACTATGAAATGTCTGTGCCATTATTTGGTAGTTGCTGTCTACTCTACCAGAGTAGACAAGTCATCTCCATTCTTACCCATCTGAATACTATGAGCTATAACAATTATTTTGGCAAGGCATGGCAATTGATGCAATAGTCACACAAATCTCAGGTTATAGATAAACACCATCTGAATGACTTTAAGGCCCATCCCACAAGTTGAAACTTAAATTTGGAACCTATGTAAGAGACAAGACCTACAGTTAGACAGGACACAGGACCTCAGGGAGAAACTGAAGGGACTTTGATCAGCTTTAGTGTGGTGAGCATGGTTCTTGCAGACCTTGCCCTTTTCTCCCTTTTCCTCTGCCTTACTTAGACCATTCCTAAACCTGGCCACCTCTTTCTAAGGCTGACTACCATGGTCCATCTCCCAAAGCACTGAAGTCAAACTATCAAAAGGCGGCTTTGACTCACCTAAATAGCATGCCCAATCAAAATCAAACACCTCATTCTAACACGGGGTGTCTCCTTGCACCTTTATAAACTGCCATTTTCCTATTTGCCACATGTCTGCACTCTACCCAGAGGTCGTCTTGTCCCTCCAGAACAACTATCCTTATGCCCCTTCTCTCTCATCCTCTATCCTCTGTCGTTGTCCCTTAACCCTGTTTACTGTAAATCTGGGACAAATAAATCTTTTTTTGTGCTGAGAATTTGGTCTTAAGGTTCCTGATTGATACTGAAAATTTCAGAACTTGTTGTTTTTCCTTTTGTCTGTGTTCTTTATCAGTGCATGGAATCTAGGCATCAATATTAAAAACACATTTATATAAGACCCTCCAAATGAGAACATGAATCCAATGGGACTTATCTGAGCAGGTAAGCAGTTCTTACCTTTCGTTTTATAATATAATATTTTTAAAGTAGAGTCTAAATATTGGCATTTCTATCAAGGTTTCAGGTGATATTGTTATTTGAGCAAAAATCAGATTCTAATTATCACATATTTATAATTGTCCTAACTTTATAGTGGTAATAAATAATGTGGAAAGTCTGGTAAGAGTTATAGTGGAATTAAAAAAAAAGATATGTAACATGATATCAATTTATGACCCCCAGGCTTCTAAAATACTAATTTTCTTCTAATTGCTGTCACTCTTTTTCTAATGAATTAAGAGTCCATTAGAAGAAAATTGGTTAAATAAAACAATGGATAGAATTCAGTCGATCCAGAATTTTAAAAATAAAGTTTTGGATTTCAATTTAATAAAGCATGACAAGTAGTGAAAGCTCTTACTATCACTAAATCTCCTTATTGTTAAGTTACATAAATGTTTATAAAGAAGGTATGGTACTTTATAAAATGTTTACTAATAAATTATAATAAATTTTATAAATTGCTAGTATTTTATCCCTTCTTTTGAGTAAGCTATGTTGTGTTATAGTGAGCACAGTATGGAATTTTTGGTATAATATTATATATTAATGTCTTTGCTAATAAAAGTCAACTGTTCTTTTACTTACAATTTGCATTAACAGCTCATCAATATAAACAGAAATGATTTATTAAAATATTGCTGAGTGGAGAGTGAATGACTCAGGGGATTGATTGGTAATGGTATATGTAGTCTTTTATTTCTAGGTCACTGCTTTAAATTACATTTGGCAGGGAGTAGAGGCCATTCAGTGACATATGGTGTGTGGAATGGGCTGGTGATGTCAGTCTTATTTTCAGTAAGTGCTGTCCATTTAGGTTTCAATATTTTAATGAAACTGAACTTGATAGTAGAGCATGTCCCCATGGAGTCAAAACATCACTGTATATACATATGTAAAATCCACTCATGATAGAGTGTGATGTTATCAAGAATAAGAAAAATATTCACTGAAACAATTTTGTTGTGAAAATATCTTTTATGATCTATGTAGTACTTTCACAAAAATGAAAATGAGTCTTTCTGATGATTTAGATTTTCTTTACTTTTTCTAAGGTATTTTTTTAATTTTTTCTAACATATTTGAAGCTTATTTCTCAATAACATGACATTTAGGTATTTGAGCGAGATAAAATTTTGAATCATAGTGTTTTGTACAAAGAGCCTAAATAATAATAAATGTTATTCTCAGCAACCAATATGACTTTCTCTAAAGTAAACCACTACAAGTACATAAAGCAGTATCAGCAAATATAGAAAAATTGAAATAAAATTCCACATTCTATCTGACCACAATGGACCATAGCTGGCAATACAGGCTCTAGAAACTACAAAAAGTTAAAAACTCTTGAAAACTAAATAACACATAACTGAATACTAATATCCACCAAAGAAAATCAAGGAAGAAATTTCAAATTTTTCAGAATGAAATGGAAATAAAAACAAAACACACCAAAAATCTTGGGCAGTCCTAAGGGGACAATTTGTTTCATGAAGTACCTGAACAAAAGATTTGAGAGATCTCAACAAAATAACTTAATAATATACATTAGAGGCTAGAAAAACATGAACAAACAGCCCTGAAAATAGTAGAGAGGAAGAAACAATGAACTCATTTTTAAAGTCAATAAAGTAGAAGTGAAAAACAACAAAACAAAGTATCAATGAGATGAAGAGTTTACACTTTAAAAAGAGTAATAAAATGCTCAAATTAAGTGAAAGTAAGAGAAATCTCAAATTAATAAGCTCAGATATTAAATAGTAGATGCTAGAAAGACAACAATAAAATATAAAATGCTCTAACCACATATTTCTAAAACCTAACTTATCCAAATTGGAAAGATTATTTTGATTTTTCATTAAAAATATTTTATTTATTTTATATACCAACCACAGTTTTGCCTCTTCCTCTACTCTTGTTCCCTCCTCCTACCTTCCTTCTACCTCCATCCACTCCTACTTCATCTCCATTCAAAAAAAGTAAGACCTCCCACGGGAATCAATCTCCCTCCAGACTCAGCTATACCAATCTTGTGCATATACACAAAGAATGTTCAATAATACCTCAGTGACATTTGGTCAACTATGTTCATATCGGCATTATTTGTAATAGTCAAAACCTGGAAATAATCTAGATGCCCCTCAACCAAAGAATAGATGAAGAAAATGTGGTGCTTTTATACGGTGGAATAAGACTCAGTGTTAAAAAGCAATGATATCATGAAATTTACCAATAATGTGCATGATAGTTATGTGGCTTAATCTTTAGGTTGGGTGCTGCGCACCGCACCCCTGTGTCTGCGCTCAGTGCTCTTGAACCCAGTTACCGTGCTTTGGGCAAGGGGGCTGGAGGTTAAAATACACAGAAGCACACAGACCGAGAGACAGCGACACGGGTCATCCTTGAATTCCCCAAGAATGCCCCCTTTATTGTGTTCAGGGGCAGATTATATAGAGATAGCAATGCCCCAGCCAAACCCACCAGAAACCACTCTCCTGTCATCAGGAACTCCTGAAGGTCTCGTGCTCAGAGCAGCTGTAGGCACTCAGATCAGGGGAAAACAAGTTGTTAACAAGAAATTCAGGATCTGAGGTCTCACTGCTCCCAACAGTTGGGGACTACCAATGGCACCAATACCTATCCAAGGTACATGAACTGGCTTTTTGGAGTACATTCCTTATGGTAGGATACCTTGCTCAGTCAATGTGGGGATTGGGAGTGCTAGCTAGGTACTGCCTCAGATTGGTGTGCCAGACCTTGTTGACTCCCCAGGGAAGGCCTTACCCCTTCTGAGGAATGGATAGGGATGGCAAGGAGGAGGTGAAGGGCTGGAGAAAAGGAGAGGGAACTGGGGTTGGTATGAAAAATGAAAAGTAAACTTTTAATAAAAATATATGTAAAAAATAATAATAATTTAAAGAAAAAAGAAAACAAATATTATTCTTAGTGAGTAATCCAAACCTAGAAAGACAAACACGGTATATACTCACTCATAAGTGAATATTACTTGTAAAGACAAGGTTAGTTTCTTAATGCCTAGAGCAAACCGTAGTTAAGACATAAAGAGATTAAAAAGAAAACAGAAACTCAAATAAAGCTCTATTAGAAAGGCAGCTGAGCAAGACATATTGGACAAACCAGCGAAGGATGGCATTCCACAGATTCTGTAACAATGACTTCCTCAACGTTCCTGACTTGACTGTCATCCCGGGTTCAATCAAAGACTGCTTATACCCTATAAAATGAAATAAACAATTATTCTCAAAGTCGCTTTTAATTATGGTGTTTTACCTCAAAAAAAAGAGAAACAGACCAAAACAATGAAAAAATGCAGGAATGATTAGACAACTACAAGTCAAGCAATGTAATCCATTGTTGACAGCCTTTGCAGGCCAGGCCCAAGGCCAGGCTCAGGGTTCAGAGAGGAAGCAGCAGTCAGTGAAGGATTCATGATGCCTGAGAGTGAATAAATCTCTCACTCTCTGCTTCTCTGATTCAGTTTCTTTATTGTTCTGTTTCTATTTTATTTTTCTGTCTTACTCTTAATTCATTGTAGCTTCTTATTTTAGCTTCTTATCCTAGTCTAAAAATTATTACAGGAGCATTCCAGTGATAAAAAATTGGTATTGTTACCTCTCAAAGGTCAAAATTCCTAGGGTAAGCAATTATGTGCTGAGCTATTGCTGTGGTAACACAAGGGTTTCAAGGTTTCAGGAGTAAAACTGTAAACAAAAGTGGGAACACTGACAAACTTTGGGACATAGGTCTATTGTTACTAGACTGGCAAGCAAAGAGTTGGCATGATTTTCTTAGGGTGTTTTTTGTAGTAACTGGTTGGACATTTAAAGCTCTGACCAAATGCATAGCTGTAAAGCTTTGAGCTTACGATTTATTTAGAAAAAGTTCTAATCTAGTTTGAACTTTCTCTGACGTGAAAGTAAGCAAATTGTGTGGAGTTATTCACAGCCAAAAAAAAAAAAAAAAAAAAAAAAAACTGACTTTTAAATGTCTGCAGTCCTGATGGAACAATTAGATCTAGTTAGGAAGCATGGCTTAAGATATATTCGATATACCAAATTTATACAGCCAAATGAAAAGTCATTTTCCTCTCCAGCCACAGAAATAAATCTGAGATGTAATCATGAGATTACCTATATACATTACATGAAATGGCATAGCAATGAGGAGATATCATAGCTCTTATTGCACAAATAAAATACAGATGAAATAAACAGTTTTCAGAGTCAGTGGTCCACAAACCTTGCTGATGGAGTACTCTATTGGGAATATATTCTCTGGTGGATGACATCTGAATTATCAATTGTTATATGCTGTAACCGTGTGATGGCCCACAATAGTTCATGACAATTGCTCCTGACAATCCATGCCAGAAATAAACTAAAGTGTAGAATTATAATTCTTTCAGTAACTGAAGAAAAGATATTAACAAAAATGCAATATCGCATACTGGTAAACATTCTGAATAATCAAGAATGTTGGTTCATATCTTAAAGTTATGATGCCAATATGCAAAATTACCATAGGCAATACCATGCTAAACAGAGATAAAAATAAAATTATTTCCAATTAACTCAGGAGGATCAAAGCAAGGACTTGCAGTCTTCAATAAGTGCTTGAGGTTTTAGCTAGATCAATAAGATAAGGGAATTAGATAGAAAATAAGAATGAAAAGTCAAATTATCCTTATTTGCAGTTGATATGATACTATTTATAAAATCTCCTGCAATCTTCTATAGTTAATAAACATGTTCAGTGAAGCAACAAAATAAAATTTCACACTAAACAAACAAAACAACAAAAAAACAGTAGTTTACCATTATAACAACAACAATCTTACAGGCAAGAGATCCTGGAAACTATCTTATTTCCAACTGCCTCAAAAAGGACAGTTGGGGCAGACTGTGTGACCAATGACAATGGCACTGGGATTTGTCTCTACTGTATGTACTGGCATTTTGGGATCTTATTCTCTTTGGATGTATACCTTGCTCAACCTAGATGTAGTGGGGAAGGCCTTGGACATTTCACAGAGCAGCGTGCCTTGCCCTGTCTTAAGATTGGAGGGGAATGTGGAGGACAGTGTGTGGAGGGACTGTGAGGGGAGAGGAAGGAAGGGAGGAAGTGGGAATTTGGATTAGTTTTTTTAAAGTAATAAAAATAATATAAAAATAAATAAATAAAATATTTTGGAATAACCTAATCAAGAAGAAATATTTGTACAATAAAAACCTTGAGGCATTAAAGAGGAAATTAAAGAAGATATAGGTACAAGAATAGATCAAAAATCTCTTGAGAAGAATAAAACTGACAAAATGAATCCACATATATTAAAAGAGATTTATTAAAGTGGCATACAGTTTACTGTATGGCTAATCCAAAAGTAGTTTCTCCTTATACGAGGGACAAAAAAAAATCATAGTTGTTTATTCAAAGAAGCTAGATATTCACCTGGTCTTCAGTCTACATTAAACTCACTAAGAAATAGGCTCTAAACTCAAGAAGGTAGTGTCCACAGAGTAAGATAAATGAATTTGCCAGTGAGAGTGAGGGCAAGCAAGGAATAAATATTTTCCTCCTTTTTCATGTTTTTTTCCTGTGGGCTTTCACCAGAAGCTAAGTTTTTCCCTTAAAGCAATCTGAACTTAGGGCGAGTATTTCTAACTATAATTAATCCAGTCAAGAAAAGTTCCTTCACAGGTGTGCCTAGGTGCTTAAGTTTTAGTTAATTCCAGTTGGATTCAAATTGACAAGCAAGATTAGTCATCATTGATGATGATCCTATCAAAAGAAAAATCAGCAGATCTATTGCAATCCCTACAGAAATTGCAGTATAAATCTTCACAGAAATTAAAAATAAATCATAAAATACATGTGTTAGCATAAAGGATTCATAATAGTCAAAATAATCCTGAACAATGTGTAAACTGCTTCAGTGTTTGCCATTCATGATATCAAGTTAAACTACACTGGTGTCTATAAATGCAGAAGGAACTAATTACCAAACACAAATAATGCAAATTAACCCATGAAAAATCTGGGAATGGAACTTAAGCAGAGAGTTCTTAAAAGTAGAAGTGCAAAGAGCTAAAGCATTTATTTTTCATTAACAAACTTTATTATTTAAAAATTAAACTTAGACCTAAAAAGTTACTCAGAGAAATTAAACAGATCCAAAGTCTCTACATGGTAAGAGTAGCCATTCCAAAGAGAAGCTGCAAAACTGTGTTGTAAGAACCCACTTGCTTGTTTCTGATTGTTCAGCCCCAAAGTAGCAACATAGAAACTGTATCAATTAAATCACTACTTGGCCCACTAGTTCTAGTTTCTTATTGGTTAACTCTTACATCTTAATTTAACCCATTTCTATTAATCTGTGTATTGCCACATTGCTGTGGCTTACTGGCAAGGTTCTAGCATCTGTGTTCCCAGTGGGTACATGGCATTTTCTGACTCTACATTCTATCTCCCAGCATTCAGTTTAGTTTTCCCCACCTACCACTGTTCTGTACTGCTATAGTCTCTAGCCAACTTTCTTTATTCATTAAAGATAATTACAGCATACAAAGGGAATCCCACATCATTTCCCCTTTTCTGTCTAAATGAAAAGGAATCTTTTAACTTTAACATAGTAAAATTACATATAACAAAACAGGTATCAAGCAAGAATTAGAGAGTTACAATACTCTATTTTGTCTTTTATCATAACTAAGGAAAACTATAACTATCTATTCTTAAACTACATCAAATGCTCCAGAAGGATAAAATACTACCTACCTAAGTAAATAGGAAATGCTTTGTATGCAGCTTCCAAAACTCTAGAATTGACAGAGACATCTCACTGCCTGGACAGTGACCCAAATTTTTTTTTTTTTTTTTTTTTTTTTTTTTTTTTTTTTTTTTAACGTTGGAGCATCCATCTTCAGCCTACTGACCCATAATATCTAACAGACATTTCCACAAAGCAGAAAATTTCAAAGACACTTCCACCTATATTGGCAGTTTGTCAGTGATTTTTTTCTGTGTCTGCAGAATGTCTAGTAGACTCTTTCATAAATCAGGAACCCCAGATGATTTTCTCACATTTAGACAAGTTCAGCAGTCATTTCTCCATGGGTCCTGCATGTACAGTTCATACAGCATAATATCAAGCAGTCCAGGTAAGAGCAGTTTCTTGCCCAAATGACTAGCTAATTCCATAACAAGCCTCTTCAATGCCCATCATCCTCTTGAAGTATATGGTGCTTCCAGGAGCAGTTGTGTCTTATTGTCATGAAAAGTCCTAACTTCTTAAGCATCTTAAATGCCATATTCTGAAGATCTTTGAAAGATTTGAAGAATCCCTATCCAACTGAAATAAATCTCTGTACATCTAGAAAACATAACTAGCTTGAATACAAGCTTGACTATTATAGATAACTATATATTAGCCTATATTTCTTAAATATACATTGCACTTTTAAATGAGCTGTAAAAACACAATACCTTAATCAAGAGCAGAAATACACAGCATAACAAAATTGATCTTAAATTTGTATCAATAGACCAAGATCCATACCAATGCAAATCTCTATATCATAATCCCCTTTAAATGTAAACAAACATTTATAAACAATATTTCAGAATATAATTATAGTTCTCTCCAAACTGCTTTCTGCTTTTTGTTGGGCAAATTAATCAGTGGGGATGTTTACAGAGACTTATCAAGTGGTCTTGGTCCATCAAACCACATTAGTCTGGAAGGAATCCATAGGTTCTCATCTTCTGTGAAAACAAAAGAAGAACCTCTTTTCCAAAGGAACATACCTTTAGACCCATATTTTGAAGTCAAGATACCTTTAAGATATATATGTGGGTTTAGCTTAACAGCCTATACAATGAAATGTCTCTCTGTGCTTAGTTCTTTCAGTCAAAATATTTAAAGAAAACAATTTTTTTACATAATTTAGACTTTCTCTGTATATTCAATCTTTATGTGGCTTATTTTCTTACTTTATTACTTTTCTAAAAGTTTAATATTTATTTTATTTATCTTTATTCCTTTAATCATTGACTGACTGTACTCTTTTATATTACATTGACTCTCTCTTTCTCTTCTCTCTCTCAAGCCTATGTACATTTTTCCAATGCTGTGACCCATTTAGAACCCATTTAGAGGTCCTTTTTTTTTCTCTGAATCTGTCTTTATTGTGCATCTGTAATTATTTTCTGATGAGAAGCACCTTTTTAATGCTAAAGAGGCATGGTTAGGGTCAATATGGTCCTGCCTGCTTGCTCTGCCCAGTTCAGCATGGAGAATGCATGTTTGCTTCTTCTGTGAGCCATGCACATGGCCCCATTTTCAGGCACACAGGAGGTCTATGTTGTCATTAAGTTGTAGTAATCTGTTCACAGACCCCATTTAAATGCTCCACAGCTGGACCTCCCTAAAGATTTAGAGACTTTTGTGCTGGCAAACCAGGAAGCCATTGCTGTTTTTAAAGAAGCCATGCAGTTTTTACTGCACCTCCCTTGCAAAAAAAGCCTAATTGTAAAATTACTGTTACCAAAAAGCTATGCTTGCCTCCTGTTTTTCTGAGTCTAGAAACATTTTACTTTTTCAACTTTCTTAGACTTTATATGGAAATTTTTCCCCCACAATGGGCCATCAAATTGTTATAAAAGGTAGCTTGTTGGTTCCCAGCTGCTCAACTCCAAAATGACAACACAGAAACTGTATCAGTTAAATCAGTGCTTGGCCCATTAGCTATAGCTTCTTATTAGCTAACTCTTACATCTTAATTTTACACATTTCTGTCAATTTGTGTATCACCATGTGGCTGTGGCTTACCGTCAAGATTCCAGCATGTTTGTTTCCAGCAGCCTCTAAAACCTTCCTTTTTATTTAAAGGAAGAAAAGGGGAAATAATGTGGAAAGTCCTTTGTATATGTGTTGTTTTTATAGGTTAATGGAAAAAGAAACTGCCTTGGTCTATTGATAGGGCAGAGTAGAACTAGGAATGGAAAACTAAACTGAATGCAGGGAAAAGAAGGCAGAGTCAGTGAGAAGCCATGTAGCCCTGCAGGAATTAGACACCAGAACTTTATCCATTAAGCCACAGACACATGGCAATATACAGTAATGGAGATGAGTTAATGTAAGATATGAGTTTGCCAGATATATGCTTAAGTTATTGGCCTAATAGTATTGCAAATAATATGATTTTTGTGTGATTATTTTTGGGGTGAGCAGCCAGGAACAAACAAGTGGCCTCCTACAACAATGCTGCATATTAGATTTTCTATTTTCACTATCAAAAGCATTTGTACGCATGTATCTACAACCAAAAATGAAAAATCCATAGCAGAGTTAGAACCAGAAAATCAATTAACACTACATTCTTTTTAATAAGTTACATCTATTGTCTGCATTCTTTTTTGTTAGTCTTTAATATCTAGTCACTTATGTTCAATGTTCTACATGAGAAGTGGTGCCCATGTGTGCAATTTTTTATATCTATATATAACTGGATAATATGTATATTATCAGATGTGTTCTATACATGAGGGGAAACAATTTTATCTGAGAGACATTCATTTTTGGTGGTAAAGAATTACATATAACTAGAAAAACCCTTAACCTACCAACACAGCAAATGGATAAATAATAAATATATATATATATATATATATATATATATATATATACATATATATATTCAGCTCTACAGAAAATGCAGAAAAATGTATAATCAGAAAAATATACAGTACAATGAATGAATATGCCCCAGAGAAAAATTACTGTGTCATAGGATGCTTTTATTTTTAAGTTTTTAAGATATTTCACAAAACAATTTGCACAATATTTTAAAATATATTTAAGATCTTAACATAGCAGGGATAGCTAAATTTAAAATTTATTTGATATTTTATCTTACCCAGTCATAATGACTGAAATTATGAAAAAATTACTAGTGAGCTTATAGGGAACTTGGGACCCTTAATCACTGTGGATGGGAATATGAACTGTTGCCACCATTGTTGAAACCAGTCTGAAGTTTCTCAAAAGACAGAAATAAGTATAATATATGGTCCAGCTATACCAGTCATTGCATATTTCCAAAGGACTATGCATAGTCCTACAAAGTCTCTGTCCATATGCATCACTGATTTATTAATTCATAGCCAAGAAATGAAAATTGCCTAGATGTCCATAAATTAATAAAAGCTTAATACAAATGTGGTTACATATGTACAGTGGAACATTACTCAATTTTAAGGAAAAGTTAAATTCTAAAATTTAAAGGTAAAAGAATAGAGCTAGAAGTAATTATTGTGAATCATGTAATATATACTCAGACAATTATCACATGTCCTCTCTCATATGTAGGGCACATCTCTGTATATTATGTTTGTGTGTTTGAATTGGAGTAAGCATAGAAATCAGAAAAATAATGAGGGTCTGTGTGGAGGGTATTTAATGGAAGAATGGCAGAAAACAAATGGTATGGAGAGAAAAATAGAATAATTGAACAAGAAGTGTTAAGTTTCATTGGTGATAGAAGCCAACTTGAAGGAGAACATAATGGAGAATTATAAGTAATTCTAAATAATATTTTATAAAAATAAAGATATCTGTACCCGTAGAAGTATCATAATAGAAGTTTGCATGAAATTATCCTATAACAATGGAGTAGCAATGCCTCTGCCACAGTTCAGAGGATATAAAAAAATCTTTGTGACTAGTGTGGATTAGCTTGATCATGTTACTGTTCAGTGGGTTCCCATAGAACCACCCCCAGCATTATAAGTGACTCTCATTGCTTATGTTTTCTTTATAGAACTTGTAGGACCCCAATGCTGAAACACACACACACACACACACAGAGAGAGAGAGAGAGAGAGAGAGAGAGAGAGAGAGAGAGAGAGAGAGAGAGAGGGAGAGAGAGAGAGAGAGGGAGAGAGAGGGAGGGAGGGAGAGAGGAGAGAGAGAGAGAGAGATGTATGAGTTAGTGGAAAGATTGTAACTATTAATGTATGCAGTGTGTCTTCATAAAGAAAATATTCTAAAACTGATGATGATAAACAGATATTTTATAAACAGTCTAGAAACAATTGATAAGTATATTTATGCATGTTTGTATAATAAACTAAATAATATTAAATCACTTAAACTTTTTTTTTAATTTGGAAAATAGGAAGGTAAAATATTTTCTAATTTCTATGAGCTGCCTTGGGCTATACCTGATGATAGAACTAGGACAAAGGTCTTCCTACTGCCTCTTATTTAAGTTGGAGTATTAATTCATTAAGTGAACATCAATCCCTACTCTCTTGCGGCAAATAAAGCAATAAAAATATGCTAATATAGTTAAATGGGAGTCTCTAAAAGTCTCAGAATTTGATGTGGCACAAATCTAAATTCTAACATATTAAAATGGCAATTCAATTTAGCAAGATTATTGAGTTGTGTTAACAACAATGATAATTTTATTGCTATATATAAGCAAAAGAAATGAAATAAATGGAATTGATGATATGACTTCACTGAGCAAAACCACATGATGCATCAGCATATGGACTTGTGTTCAAATGCTCAGCATTCATGTAAAAAGCTGTAAGTGGCTATGCACACCTGTAACCACAGTATGTGAAGTAGAAACATGCATTTAGTTGGAACTTCTTGAATAACTACCTGAGACTAAGATTTAGTGAGAGATTGTCTCAGAGGAATAAGGCAGAGAGATACAGGGCAAGATATGTAACATCCTCCCTTGGCCTGTGGAAACATAATTCTATGTTTTATGTAGTCATACCTTTTCCAAAATGGGCCATTTGATTTATTGTATCTTTATATATCAACTCAAAGTATTGAGAAAGAATGCCCTATATCTTTAATATTCCTTACAGAAATTTACTGAACAAAGCAGAATAGGTAGAAAATTATACTGATTCTTTTAATCATGTGATTTATAGGAAGATTAGCCAGATAATTTCTTACAACCAATGAAATGCTATCAGATGGACATTTTTGTTTGCTGAGAACAGATATGACAGTAATGATATCACTCATTATCCTATATTTAGTTGGGATGTCTAATATATGTATGTATATATATATATATTATTCAAGACATGATCATTCAGAGTGAACACAATGACATGTGATTTCTCCATTTACTTTCCAAAGCATGTATTAGCTGCTTGTCTGCTGCCATGATAAAAAATGTGATCCAGAACCTCATTCTTAAAGATAGGATTTCTGTCTTAAGATTGAAGAGTGATAGTCCATTTGGAGAATATTCAAATTTCATGAGTGTTTTGGGAGCATTTCTCATTTAAATCACCATAGCAAATATGAAACCATCCCATTCCAGGCCAGTTGGTTACCAGGTAGATGATGTTAGATTTCAAGGTAACATAAACACAAAGGTATTAATAATAAGAAATATATTATTTCTAGATATAGACTAGTCACACATTATATATATTATTCATATATGTGTATGTACATGTGTATAGTGAATTATACTCTTAACTTAGAGAAGTAACACATGCCTACCATTGTCAAAATTATGAGTTGTTCTTATACATATGAGCAACATTAAAATATGGATTTTAGTTAATTCTTAATGTTAGAGCCCACTTTTTTCTATGAAAAGCTAATTTAACTTAGTTTTCCATCAGTATTTTTATGAACAAGAATAATTATTTTCATTATATCAGAAGTTCTTTTTGTCTATCAATTATATGCTCTGTGTGTGCTTACAGTGTTCAATTTACAAAAAGTAATTTTCTTCTTTATTTAGATTTCTCAATATTGTACATATTAGTATAATGGGCAGCATAGTGTGCTGTTAATGGCCTACATGTGAGACTTTCTTTGTTTTCCTAGTGCCTAAACTCTTTTTTACACATAACCTAATTCATTCAAATTCTGTTACAACTATTCACTTTTTTCTGTTGAAAGCAATACTGTACTGCTAAAAATCCTTAAGATATAATGTAATTAAAATGTATTCAAATATATTTCACATATATATTATATATTATTGCCTAGATTTTATGTTAATCATTCACAGTGAAGCTTAGAAAGTAAGACAAAAGTTTGTATAATCACTGATAGTGTATTAATGTAATTTTACTTAAAATTTCATTTAAATTTAACTTTAAAAATATATTTATAATTTGGAAGTATATGTTAATTTTTGACTATTCAGCATGACAAGTGGTCTGTTGCTGTGTGACAATGATCTTGTACCCTGTAAAGATTTATCAGTTGTATTGGTTTATTAAAATTTGATTGGTCAGTAGCCAGGCAGGACATATAGGTGGGATGCTCAGAACAGAAGATTACTGGGAAGAGGAAAGGCTCAGTCAGCAGTCATCACTCAGACACAGAGGAAGCAAAATGAGAATGCCTCACTGATAAAAGGTACAAAGCATGTGCCTAACACAGACAAGAATTATGGGTTAATGTAGGATGTAAGTTAGTTAATAAGAAAGCCTGAGCTAATAGACCAAGCAGTTTATAATTAATGTAGACTTCTGTGTGTTTCTTTGGGACTCAGTGGCTGTGGGATCAGACAGGACAGAAACCTCTCTCAACAGTCTATCAATACTGATCTACTTTATTAACAATTATTACTAATATTTCATCTACTACTATAACTAATACCTTATTTCACCCATTATTTATGCCAGTTATCACTATTTTACTTTCATAAACACACTCAGTACATTTATGATTTACTAAAATTTTGTGTGCAAAATTTAATTTTTGACTTTAATAGCTATGTTTAATTAAGGTCTAAACAAAACAGATTCTTCACTTATACCTCCAGCTTGTAAACAAGTATATTACAGAGTCCCTGTGAGAAATCTCAAATGAAAGTACTTCAGAATCTTGTGTATTTGGTTGTTGTCTTGCTTGTTAGCTTGAGAGAGGGATTTATAATGCAAACTAGACTACTATGTGTAGAGTAGGTTAGGCTCCATATCCATTCTTGCCTCATTTCCCTAAAGCTTCTCATATATAGAGCTACTTATCATATGTTTTTAACTTGTGAATATCAGTAAATGCCAACAACGAAGGCATATTGGAAACATTTCATTAGAAACCGTATCTGGAGTATGTAATACAAATTTGAATGCAATTCAAATTTTTAAGTGTTATTATTTAGGAAATATCTCCAGTTATCATATGGCATTGCATTTTTGCCAAGATGATTTGCATCCATTAGAAAATATACAACCATATCTTAAAAATAATTCTTTGTGAGTGATAGAGCTTAAGAGGATTATAAAATTATATTACTATTATCTTTTTTTTAAACAGCATGTGTCACTGACATGGACAGAGCTTACTAATTTGATCTTTTAGGAAGCAAGCCTTAGTGATCCCTATCACTTCTTGATTACAGATGTACTGTAGTTATAGTTGTGTGCTATTGTACTCTGTTTTTATGTGAGTGATGGAACTTAACACTCAGGTCCTCAGACTTACACGCCAAGCACTTTAACATCTGAGGCATATCCCTAGCCCCTACTTCATCAATTTTCATGAGAATGATTTTGTATAATTGTATCTCAGTCAATAGTTGCAACAAACCTCTGACATAACATAAGCTTTTATATAATATACAGTGATCCAAGCCTAGAACACATAAAATAAAACCATTATTCAGCATATTGATCCCATACTTGGCTGATGGCAGGAAAATAACAAGGAAATGGCTTAAGAAGTCCTTGTCCTAAGCTATTTTTTTACCTTGGAAGGTACCTGACTAGGATGATTCCAATGCTCCAGCATGTGGTATAGTCGCAACATTTTATGAAATGAATTTTGCCGTTATCTTTACAAGCTCACTTCAACAGATCTATCTTTTAACCATCAGTCTCTTGATCAGAAAGAACAATTCTTGGAAGAATAACACTGAATTTCACTTCAAGCAAAGTGGTATTTGTTGAGTCCCTAGAAAGATGATGTTTTAAGGACTATGCCTGCCACTTCAGCTTCTAATTATTATTCTGAAGCAGAATTCCACTGGCATCCTCACACTTGCAGAGAAACTAAAAAAAAACACCAGACATTCTAGACTTCTTTCACAACTCTGCTTGAGGGCACCTAGATTGTTCTTTCAGTCTTCTTAATGTAGATGTTAATAACAGCTGTTTTTAGATAAAGAGAGAAAAACAGGAATGAGAACTTCATGTAACTTCAGGCCTGTGCAGTACCTTGTGATTAATTTTAGCAGAAATGCTTCATTGGAGATATAAGCAAATAGGGGATGGTTAAACATAGACCTAGCCCAGCCATTTTCAATTTAGTAGTACCAGAAAGAAGAGTAAGATAATCAACACCATTATAATACTTATGGAAATTAGATACCACTTAATTTAAATAACATTTGCAAAACATGGTAATTGTGTTGAAAGTTCTAAGCTCATACTTAACACTTGAATCAAGTGGTTGCCTATATGCTAGTGAATATAGATATTGTTTCATTAAAATATTGTACTATAGTGTTTGTATCTGTGTGATCAGGTGTTGTATGTGCCTGTGTGTAGGAAGGTTAAAGATGCAAGATGGCATGGATCTGTAATTACATGTGCACAGCTACATGTATTTTGGCAATTGAACTAGGGTTCTCTGGACCAGCAATGTGTCCTCTTTAAGGCTGAGAATCTCTTTAGCCCCCCATGCAAATGTTCTTTTAGAAAATAATACTCCAGCAGATAATCAATAGTTTCTCATGCATTTCCTCAAGAGATTAAGCTAATACGTGATGGGCACTTTATGAACTATCAAGGGAGGAAAAAAAAACAATAAATATTTTTATCCCACTATTAAACGCCAAGCCTAAAAAGATACCCCCAAATGGTGAAATAGTGTCACTTACATCTTTAGAAAAAATAACATTTCGGTACGTAAATTTAAAGACCTATGAATAGGAGGAAATTCATGTCTGTTACTGTAAACTGAGGCAACTAAACATGGCCTGAATGTTCATCATCCTTAAGAGAAACCTGCTACTACTATTTTCCTAAATCAATACAGCTTTTAACTGTATGTTCAATGTTTATTTTTATAGTCACAGATAAGTGTAACTCTTACCCCTCTCCAAAGAAAGGTCTTTTTGCAGCAGGTGGAGGTTATTGCAAAGATTCACAACTGAGAATCAGTGCCTTGGATGCCACACCCCAATCAGGACATACGCAGTGAAATGCCTAGGAAACACTCTGGACACTTTGTTCAAGACAGGGTAGCCTAGATGTGATAGGAAAGCTGTTACGATGAAACATTTGCCATATCACGATCTAAACAAGACCTGCCTAATGAATATACTAATCAACATGCCAATGTAGATGGAGGAAAATTCCACAAGTCCCATCTAAAGTACAAGCTATAGGCTATCAAAGTCTCTTCAGTAAGGAAGAGCCAGTTTTTGCTCCTGATAATCCTCCTGAGAGTTTATACCATTCTAAGTGTCAGCCCTAAATACTTGTACATAACTAAAATAAGAAAAGATGTCAAATATCTGAAAAGAAGTGGGGGAAGTCAGATAGATAGGATGTATCTCTAACTGCTCTTTTCGTTCTATAACTTGACTTTACTAAAACTAAAAAAAAAAAAAAAAAAGCAGGAATAGATACTTGCCTCGTCATCTGACAACTATGACAGGTCATAGGTGAGCATTTTGCCCGAATGGACGCAGTATGAATGAGAAGGAAAAAATATGAGGCAAACCACTTTGCAAGTGCCCACTTTTGAGGAAAGTCGCAAACACATTGGCATTTGTTTTTTCACTTATTGCTTAGGTCACAACTATTATACGTTGATTGCTTAATATAGATTTTGTAGGTCAAATCAGAATTTAACTCTCTCTTTTGTATTGATATGTTCAGTCTGTCCTTTCTTTTGGGGTAAATTAAAAGTTCCAAATCATAAGCTGCTTATGCTTAGAATTTCTCAGGGATGATATGTTCTATTTAGTTTCAATTCTCTGGTGTTAAGCTTTGTCATCTTAGATTACTTTTACTGAAGTAATTTAGGTTTACTTTATCCTGCTTATGTAAGGTTGAAGAAGCAGAAAGACAGGATACCGATGTAGTATTGTAATAGGAAGATCCACATGCTCTCAAAATGTTCAGGAGTTTCCATTCATGAAACAAAAATGGCATCTCCCGTCTGTGACCTGAGAGAGAGCACAAAGCATTTGCATGTATTGTCTGACAATGCTAACATTTATACATGTGCCATGGGTCATTAAAATTCCAAAGTATGTGCCTGGCGGTAGTGGCACATGCCTTTAATCCCAGCACTCGAGAGGCAGAGGCAGGAGGATCTCCTTGAGTTTGAGGCTAGAATCGTCTACAAGAGCTAGATTCAGGGCACGCAACAAAGCAACACAGAGAAATCCTGTCTCAAAAAAAAATCCAAAGTATGCTGTGCAGAAAGAAAATTCATCAATGTCAAAAGAATATAAAATTCATAAACTGAACTAAAATGCATGATGTCACAGCTGATACAAAACTGCACAATACCTCATGTTTGATTGATTCCCATCCAAGTAACCCACTGGTGAGTGATGGAGAGCCTCTTCAACAGATGCTGCCTTGAGTTCTTGTCCAAGTGTCTTCTTAAACTGGAATGTTTTATTTCCCTCTCCTGGCTCATTTCTTGTTCCAAGTGATAGAGTAATTATTAATATTTTAAAAAATAATGTCGCTTCATTTATAGTATTTCTTCATGAAGAAAGAAAAACGCAGAAACATTATCTCTTATTTTGTGCAAAATTATTTATTCATAATTCTTTCCTCATGACATATGAGCAAGCTGTATAATGCAGATATTTGTGATATTTAGTATTTTGTCCAAGTGTTTATTGCTAGAGTGTTGGAAAAGAGAAAGACTTGAATATACCCACAATATAGTTGTTTGATGATTGTCAAATAACTATAATGTAATATGCACTTTCAAAATATTCATATTTTTCTATTATGAGTTAAATGTCAAGACAGTTTTCATTTAAAGTTACATGGTTAAAAATGCTTGTAGTTTTTAGATGCAAAATCTCATTGTGGTAAATGGAAAAGGACCACGATCCCCGCAATATCCTACATTGATGCATTATTTTAGTTCCAGATACATGACTTGCATTAGGATTTGTTCTTGATGATTATATTTAATGTATCATGAAAATATATAACTAAATGTGTTTATGATATTAGCATAATATAGTAATTTATTATCTTAAAACTTTCTGGCCCTCTATGAATCCCTACCTTTCTAATAATTCCTGTTAATCACTGGTCCTATTCTTATTGCCATAATTTTACCTTTCAAAATTAAGCAGTACTCTGGCATTTCCCATTACGCTATTTATTTATTTATTTATTTATTTATTTATTATTTTTTTTTTTTTCGAGACAGGGTTTCCCTGTAGTTTCTAGAGCCTGTCCTGGAGCTAGCTCTTGTAGACCAGGCTGGTCTCGAACTCACAGAAATCCGCCTGCCTCTGCCTCCCGAGTGCTGGGATTAAAGGCGTGCGCCACCATCGCCCGGCTACGCTATTTATTTTGCAGTAGGCATTTATGTTTTCCCAAGAATGAAGAGAGTCTTTACATTTTAGTGTAGACTTCTTTTTCTTCTTGTGTTGGAAGGAGTGTTACACGATGGCGTGTCTAGATTGTTTGTAATTGTATATTTAGACAAAATCTCTAACGGAAAGCATAACATATCTGAATGACAGAAACAACAAAATTGCGTTGAAATTATCAAAGAGTATATAAATAAATGGGGAGACGCATTCTAAGTTCATGACTAATAAGAAATGCTCACTGCAAAGGGAAACATTTTGATCAAAGCAGAGGACAACTTTCCTACTGTATGAATGACTTCTGAGAATGAATTAGATTCAAGTCTCATTTTTGCATCTTAATATATGTGAAGTTTTCCCTTCTGTTTTTCTTACGTACTATATCTAGGATCCCTTGATCTGGAATCCCTAACTGGGTTTACAGAAGTGTACATTTTAGTCTTATATTATATCATTTTGAATACTTTCTTCTTTTTTGGCTATTAATTTTACTTCAAATATTGTTCCTGCTTTAGTCTATTTGAGAAACTTTACTATTCATATTATACCATTTGTAGCTTTGTCGCAGTTTATGAATACATTTTTTCTCAGTATTATTTTATTTTCTCTGTTAAAAAATTTTGTTAAAAATCTAAAACTCATAGATTCCAGTATACAACTATCTGCATTAAAGCGTTGTTATTTCCATTATTTTGTGCTCTCTCAGCTAATAATTTCTACTTTTCTTTCTTTGCTTATCATTGTTTAAGGAAGTATGGAATACTTCTTCATTTTGAATTTGTGTGTGTGTGTATGTGTATAATGTTGACAATTAGTAAGTATTGATGGAATCTCATCCATGTAAAGCAAGCCCTGATTGATGTGGGATGTTCGTCTGTATACATGTTGCTTTTATTGGTTGATGAATAAATCCATTTACGCCAATGACTTATCAGGCAGGAAATCTGAACAGACACACACACACACACACACACACACACAGAGAGAGAGAGAGAGAGAGAGAGAGAGAGAGAGAGAGAGAGAGAGAGAGAGAGAGAGAGAGAGAGAGAGAGAGAGAAGGCCGAGATGAGAAGATGCCATGTAATCACTGAAGGAGAAATATTTCAGAACATTACTGGTAAGTTACAGAGTTACAGCCTTGTGATGATACATAGATTAATAGAAATGAGTTAATTTAAGTTATAAGATCTAGTTAGTATTAATCCTAAGCAATAGGCCAAACAGTTTTAATTAATATAAGTCTCTGTGTGTTTATTCGGGACTGAATGGGTATGAGACCTGGAGGAACAAAAACTTCCATCTACACTGTACCACTGAGAAACATCACCATTTATGCTTACATGGTCTTGTTGTTGTCTTGAAACCTTTTTTCAAGGCTTTAAGACAGTAACCTTAATGCTTTTTATGACCATTTCAACATCTGCGCATGAATGATTTCAATATTAACAGTAGTTCAATATTTTAAAACCGTGTGTTCGTCTTTCTATAATGCCTTATAAATTGTTACATCATAATCAGGTATTATGTATTAAGTGAATTAAATGTTATAAATATAACTTTAGTAACCCTGATGTCATGTTTGGAATAAAAAAGTCCTCTATACTCATAGTATCAAATCTTAGTCACTTTGTGCATGTTACTGAACACAGCTCTGGACCATGGCATTCACAAGTGCTTTTCAACTGTTCTTTAGTTCTTTAGTTTAGGATAGACAGAACAAGTTAGTTAGATTTTGTTACTTCAATTCTCCAAGAATAATTAGGTTCCATTAAAAAAAAAAAAGCCTTTTTAAGCTCAGTTAAAATAATTCAAGCTCATTGAAAAAGGTCTGAATTATATTCTCCTTCTCTTGTGAGATGTAAACAAGATTTGTCAAGGGTTTTGGAAGTATATAGTAGGTAATGACTAGTGTTCAAATGTCAACCCACCACAGGAATGATTCTCGGATGGAGGAGAATCCCATCCAGGCTGTGCCTGCAGGACCACCAATTCTGGACACCATTGCTTCTATCTGTAGTTTCACAAAGCTGCAAAAGTAGCTTTGATGTCTCCCAAATACCTGAATTTTCATGTGTAATCTCGTGTGATGTGTATATGTAGTCTCCTGATTGCATTTCAATCTTATGGGCACATATATCCATGGATGGACAGGAAGATGACTTCTCATTAATCTGTA